>NC_050605.1:16748345-17035845 GCF_013368585.1 Megalops cyprinoides
TGAAACAGGTCCGTGCATTAGATTCATCTGACAAGTTTGTTAGAGTGCCTGCTGGTAGCACTTCAGCTGGTGACGGTTACGGCATTTTAAAGCCAACAGAGACATCTGAAAAACACTTGACTTCACTTTGCTTCACATCTGCTTGAGGGGTTTGTGCTTGCAAATTAATCTGCCAAATAAACAGTAGCCAGACTGCAGTTAAAGAATGCAGAAATGCAAAAATACACATAGTTTTACTGGGTATTAATAAAATATATGTGCAAATGAGTCCTAGCTTTTCAGGCACAGATTATGCAATGCTCACAGTTGATTACGCATTTTTACATTCTTTCACTCCTCTTTACCTTCACATTATGTTTAACCATCACTAACACTTAGTGATGTCTACACTTGATTCAAATTGAACCACTGTTAAAGAAGGCTAAGTATATATACACAAAATAAACCAAGCTGTGTTTGAGATATTTGGAAAGTTTCGTTCAGTGAGATGCCAGGCGTACGTGCGCAGCGTGTGTAACGGGTGAGCGTGCGTGCGCGTGCGTGCGTGCGTATGCGTGCGTATGCGCGCGCGGGTACGTCCTGCTTTGGCAGTGAGCGTGGTAGCGCCCTCTCACTCACAGGCAGAGATTTCCTCCTCCAGTCGCCTCAGCTCCTCCTCGATCTGCGCCTTTACGCCGCCGCTCCTCTCTGCTGTGGGAGGATCACAGGAGACACACTAAAACACAGGCAACGGCAGCCACGCAACAACGCAATGCAATGAACCTTCAACGAACCTTCAATAAACCCTTTAAGGGTGTGTGATGTCTGTGTATGATGTTCGATCATATGAGCGTGATTATGAGCGTGTATGCTTTTATCGTTGTCTTGCTGCGTTGCATGGGCACCACAGGATGTGTAGGTGTGTTTGTGTGGAGAAGACTGGAGCAAAACCTCAGCATTATGTCTGGAATTTTCCATGTGCATATTCACTGATGTTCAAACAGAATGAAATTATTCAAGAATGCAATTATCCTTCAAGGTGCTTGTGACCTGTCATAGGTGTGGTGCAGGGCTACGGACGATGGATTTACACTGTCCTGGCCTACTGCAGCATAATACAATTTGGATAATCATCAGATCAGGTGATGTTAATATGATTTACTGTTGTGATGAATAATAAAAAAAACAACTAGCATCACAGCACCATTCAGGCCTAACTAAACCAACACAGCCCATCCTTGCTCACCATCCAGTCCTAACTAATCATACACATATTGCATTAATGACCACCTTCTACCCCTGACAAATTAAACATCACTGATCAGCATCCAACCCTAATTAATACAAAACACTCCATCCCTGCTTGACATCTGGTCTTCACTAATCAAAAACGCGCCAAATCACTGCTTGCACCGGGGGCCTGGAGGCACTGCTGTCTGTCTGGGCGCGTGTGACGGGCCAGGAGCGCCGTTGGACAAGTGTGATCGCGTCCTTGCATATCTGAACAGCACAATGTGTTTCTCCAGAGTCAGATGTTTGGCTGCTGAAATCCACCCTAACGCTAGACTGTGTTCCATCCAACCACTCCTCTGTGCCTTTTAGACTCTATTTTAAATGTAAAATTGAATTAGCAGAAAGTGACAGTCTCTGCCCCTGTCAGCACCCATTCCATGCAGAGAGCCGACCAGCACTGAGGTCTCCATACCTGCCTGAGCACCAGCGGGCAAAGTCACAAGTCCAGGGCAGCCATGATTAGCTGTTCTGTACAGGGACCTGTCCTCTGGAACTGCAAGTCCAAGATGTTGTAATAACTGCATGTTGAGAGTAAGCCTATAGATATATAGAATGATTTACCTGGTGTTAAAACAGACATCCGGGCAAAGTTCAAAAGGCGGCAAACAGGAGCAAAGAACCTACACAAGGACACACGTCCACAGGGGTCAACCTTTTTACGCAACGTAGTCAACTGCGTTCAACATGAGACCCTCACGTACACAGCAGCGGGGAAACGCCTTTGCAGGGGGAGGTCTTGTTGCAATAACAGCGCTGTGTGCACTTCAAACACGGCACGCAGCCGTCACAGACCGGTCCGCACCATTTGATCGACCTACGCCTTATGACTCACACATCCCTTCCCGCCCCCCAACCCCTTCACACCTCCCTCTCTCAGCTTCCATCACATCCATCCAAGGCAACACGTGCAGCTGCAGGCAGCGCGCATTCACACGCTGCTGGATTATTCACGGCACAGGGCATCGGCGGCTTGAAGACGCCCGGGAAGACGAGAGGGATGGCAGCAAGCCACCACTCCGCATACCCACACAGAAACAGCCATTGAGCCGTTCAAGATGTGACGAAAGGGATGTGTGAGAGAGGGAGGGGGGAGAGAGGAAGAGAGAGCAGATGAATGGGAAGTCATTCATTGTTATTCTTGCTGTTAGCGTGCCAGCTGTTTGTTAATTCAATGCTGCCGCGCTCCACTCATTCTGCAGCTGGAAGCAGGAACCAGCCGAGATGCAGACATAAGGCAGGGCAGCAACCGAGCTACACCCCCCTCCTCACATACCCCTAACCCTAACCCCCCACCCCACACACTCACACACACACACACACACAGACACACAGCCCTGACCCCAACCCCCCACCCCACACACTCACAGCTCTAACCCTATCCACCCCACACTCACACACACGTACTGTCATAACCCTAACCCCCCACCCCACACAGCTCTAACCCTATCCACCCCCACACTCACACACACGTACTGTCATAACCCTAACCCCCCACCCCACACACTCACAGCTCTAACCCTATCCACCCCCACACACGTACTGTCATAACCCTAACCCCCCACCCCACACACTCACAGCTCTAACCCTATCCACCCCCACACACGTACTGTCATAACCCTAACCCCCCACCCCACACACTCACAGCTCTAACCCTATCCACCCCCACACACGTGCTGTCATAACCCTAAACCCCCACACTCTCTCTCTCACACACACACACATACAGCCCTAACCCTAACTCACCCGCCACCCCAACACTCACACACACACACACACACACACACACACACACACACACACACACAGCCCTAACCCTAATCCCCCACCCCACACACACACACACACACACACACACACACACACACACACACACACACACACACACACTCAGCCCTAACCCTAACCCTCCCCCCAGTCCAGTCTGTGGAATGATATCAAGATGATGCCCCCACAATTCTCTTCTTTTACACAAACAAACTCACACACAGGTTGGCTAAGACACAAATGCACCCACTCATGCGCGCGCGCACACACACACATATACACACAGAGCGGTTGACATTTTCCCCCAGTCTGGCTGCTGGTTCAGCAGTTGGGCAGAGCTGGCCTGCAGTGGCGGCCGCTCGCGTGAGTAATCCGACAGTGATTGCACACGACAGCCTGTCAGAACGCGAAACAGGCCGAGCGGAAAGCGGGGCTCACGCACTCATCTCTCTCTCTCTCTCCCTCTCTCTCTCTCTCTCTCTCTCCCTCTCTCTCTCTCTCCCTCTCTCCCTCTCTCACTCTCTCCCTCTCTCACTCTCTCTCTCTCTCTCTCTCTCTCTCGTCTCCGTCTCCCTCATTCCAGACCCGGAGGAGAAAGAGGAAAGACACAGTTCTGCTTTCCATTTTTAAAAAGTGCCGCAGCCAGGAATTTCATTAAGCACAGAGGGACGCCCTCATTCATATTCTACATCGATCGGCGAGGAAACCTAGAAATCCCTGACTTCCTGTCCCTCAAGTGAAGCTGCCCTGCTCATACCTTTAATGCTGAATTGCAGCCACGCTACTGTGGTAAACTTTGGTTTATGTGGCTGACGCATACACTCACTCTGTTCAAATGTCCACTGCCTGGCCAATCAAGTGTATTGAGGACACTAACAGAAGGCATCCTCCTACTCACTGAATCTCATCTCAAGTCACTGTTAAGAGAATGTCACGTTCACGTACATACACATACATACATATATATAACAAGGCAGTGAGGGGCAGTGGTAAGGAGCAGGGCTCGTAACTAAGCTGCAGGTTCAATTCCCCACTGGGCCACTGCTGTTGTACCCCTGGGCAAGATACTTAACCTAGATTGCCACAGTAAATATTCAGCTGTATAAATGGATAATGTGCAATACTACGTAAGTTGCTGGATAAGAGTGTCTGCTAAATGGAATTATGTAACGGAATGTAATATACTGCAATATATATCCACCACAGTAAGGTTCAACTGCCTTAATGGCCTTATCCAGAGCAATACTGGCCAACGCTGCAGAAGAACTATCAGGATATGATCAGAAAATGGATCATTCACAGACAAGAGTTAGAGCTCCTGCTACAGACCTCATCACATCATTTATTTTGGAGCTTGACAAGTCAGTTTTCTTTGTACTGAACTGTTAAAACTGTGCAATGAATACAGAACAGCCACATCCTGAGGTCATTCTGGCATTGCTCTCACAAAGCAGCCTGCGAAGCAAAGACACTACAGGACAGATGAACACACCGTAACAATGAGTGTTTGCCCTTTAGCTTTATGACCTTTTATCACTTTATAATGGAAAAAAAGAGCCAAGTTTCATATTACCGCTGGAGCCCTCGTCTTTCATTGCTCGAGTTACCCCTCCTCGATGTTGAAATGACACGGGTATGGGGCTGCTCCACGCGCCTATGCAATGCTGTTCCGTCTTTAAATACTTGGGCACATCCGTTTCAGGACACAACACTGCATGTACACAACAACAGCGGGCAAACCTGGCCTGACTGCAGCTGGCACTGTGAGCAAGGCAAGTTTTATTACAACACGTTACCGCAGGAGTCCACAGTTTCTGCCTCCCGAGACAGAACTCTGGCAGCTTTATGGGCCTCTCTCTTACCCCAGTATCGCAACAGCAAGCAGGGACACAATTTGAATGGAGTCGATAAGGCAGCAATTTAAGTTGATTTGGGTTATAAAGACACAACAGAATCCAGGCACTTTTTCAGCTCTTTAGAACCAAAGCTGAGCTCCTCTGCTTCACTGCCCGAAGCACAGAAAGTTATTTCCTCTGGGAGGAAATGCGTGACAGGTCACTGAGTAAACACATCTTCCTCAGGGGAAACGAATAGTTTACAATAATCTCTACTCTTCTGTGACAGACTAACTGATCCCTTGGTTCAAACTGACATCACTCCAGATAAAATATCGATCACAATAAAACAGACCTGTAACGTACAAGTAAGATCTTTCTACAGCTTTCAACAGGCCTGCAGGTCCACACTACCCAGCATGCTTTGCACAAGTCCCGCCTGCATCAGTGGAGTGCACGCTCCACGTGTCCTCGGTGTCAGAGCCCGGCAGCCTGCAAGGCAGCCCATATGGAGGAGAGGCAAGCGCACTAGGAGTTGAACAGCGCGATTACCGCTGCCATGGTCCCCTACCCACGCTGTGTTCAGGCTAAACACACTCGCCTGGCTGTAAGCAGAAGATGCCACAGACCTCAGTCTTGTCTTTGCTTCTGGGGCAGCAGGTGTTACCAGGAGTTGCACGGTTCAAGTGCATGCTGGTAGCAACTGCACACAAAACAAAGGAGAGGACGGTACCCTCAGAATCACTGATCTCAAGCAACAGTGTGCATTACCACTTCGTTTTCCATTGATGTATTGATCAAGCTGGGGCGGTAGTGCAGCAATAGCAGTAAGGAGCAGGGTTCGTAACCAAAAGGTTGCTGGTTTTATTCCCCGCTGGTGCGCTGCTGCGGTACCCTTGAGCAAGGTACTTAACCCACAACTGCCTCAGTAAATATCCAGCTGTATACATGGATAAAAATTGCAACGTATCTAAGTCACTCTGGATAAGAATGTCTGCTAAATGACAGTAATGTAATGTAATGTAAACCCTGGAAGAAATACAAGCAATTTAATATGGCCAACAACTGCACGGAAAGTCCACCTGACGACTGACCTCCACCACAGCTATGACACCCCATCCTGAGTCACTTGGGGGAACAACTGCTACACGTGGCCTCATGTCACATGGTTCCTACCGACTCCAGCTGAGTCTTCCGGAAAGAATCCGAGACACTGAATGGCACAGTGTTTAGGGGAATGCTCATTCCATGAGGACACGGATGAAAAAGGAAAAAAAATTCCAACAGAGCAGGAACCGGCAGGCTTGGTTTGCGGAGCCACCCTGTCTATTTTCGTGCCAGAGATTGTGACAGCTCTCTTTTTTTAAAAATGAGGAACTGAAGAGAGGGATGGGCACCTTGCCTGCACTGTCTGCCCTCTCCCTTCCTTTCGAAGTCACATGTTACCCCCCCCCCCCCCCCCCCCCCCCCCACCCCACCACACCCCACCCCTCTCCCCTTACCTTCAGCAGCAGTGCCCTGTGCTCCCTGAGGCCTGGAGGGTGGGGGCAAGCCCAGGTAGTTGAGGACGACATATTTGGTCTCGTAGTGGAAACCCTCAGGCACAGCGGTGGAGTCAGTAGCAGCCATTGGAAGAAGACTGTCTGGCTTACAGGAGCATGCACAGTCAAATCCAAACTATTCAAGTCTCCCTGAAGACAACCAAAAAAGTACAACTGATCAGGACAAAAATCCACATCATTTTTTTCTGAAGCTTCATAAAAAAAGAACAGGATGTTTACAATGTTACTGCGGACAAAGTTAGAAAGCTCCCCCTTGCCCTTGAAGTTCAGGTTAAACTATTCAGAGAGGGCAGACTTCAGTTTGGGGAGAAAACTAATCACACGTGACAATATCAATCAACGGAATATAACTACATTAACTTAATGTTCAGATTAATGGACTACCATATAAATAACATAACTAGTAGGTACTGATCTTAACACTATACTGACTCAAGATAGAAGAATGCCAAAGTGCGAGCTGGACAAAATAAGGGAGACTTCAGCAATCAATGATCAGAACAGGCAGAAAGTAGCTTTGTCAGCCAGCGAAGAGTCACATTTAAAAACTCTTATCGTCTGGCAACCGCGTTTCACAACAGGCAAAGCTGCATACGGTGACAACGGCGAAGGTGTTGCATTTCATGTGGGGCCTAGGCTGACACGTGTTACGCTAATTTGAGACCTTGTAGCACCAGTTGTCATTCAAAATCCGTTTATGCACAGCGCGAATATGGTATGTTCTTATACTATTCATATCACGGTACATAAGGCGCTTCATAAAAAAAAAGATGTCATCTATAAGATTTAACTCAGCTACCTACAATGTACAAGTATCCATCTAGCATTCTCAGCGAAATTCCTGTTTTAAAAAAGTCTTCTGTCAATGCAAGGACACGAGTTAAGACACTGTGCATGAGTTATATTCATTATATTTTAATGACCAAGACGAACAAATAAGTGAACTCGAATAGCTAAGGATCATAATACTGCAAAAACTGTACAGCACGCATAGCAATGACTGAGGACAATAACAGCTATTACATAATATTTTGTCGGCGAACTAGCAAGCTAACTAGTTAGCTAGTTACAACAATAGCTAGATTAGCTAAAGAGCAAGGTTTACTTTGTCCATATAACACGACATAAGTTCCACAGGCATTTACAAACTGAAAAGTACATTCTGTCCACGCACGTTGGTTATTTAGCTAGCTTTACACGCACACGGCGCAGAAGTAGGAGGCGATTGTATCCACATTGTCCACTATCATTGATGTTCCCCTTCCTACCCATAACCACACCTACCGTTGTTCACCCTTATCGTTTTTCCCCCACAATTGAGATCTCCCAACGAAGTGCAAATCAAAATGTAACGATAGCCGTATCCGCGAGAAACAGCCGTGCAATTCCGTTAGCCAGCCACTCTCATTTCCTGCACTTGAACGGCAATTTCAGTCCGCACAAAAGACGTGCTATGGAACATGAAGCACGCCGCCTCCCCTCCACGACAGTTAGTTAGCTAGCTGGCTAGCTAACCCTTTTTCCGTTGGTGTCGCTTGGTAGAACGCAAATCAAACACTTCCCCCTCCGGGATGGACGGTCTGTATGTTAAGTATGTATGTATATGTCCCACCGGTTCCTAATTTGGAGTCCGGGCAGCCATCATGCGGGGCAGGACAGAGGCGCAACACTTCACACGGCAACTGTTTAAGGGGTGTGGAGGTCAAAGGGCGTAGCACGCGAACACATTTGCCCACATCGAGATTACAAAATTAAAACGGAAAGGCATGCCAAACACACACGTTTGCGAAGAATGCACGCCACGCTTCTTTCACAATAAGCAAAAATATCCTCGTACGGCTCATTGTCACATGTCAAAAGTCCTCTAAAGCATGGTTGATGGATAGGCTTAAAATCACCTCCAGTGAAAGGTGACCTTGCTTTTATACGCGTCCTGAACATTCTCCGTAAGTGGATTAACTGGCAGCATCGTATATAATTTCATGTAATGCTGCTAAGCCCGCAGTTCATTTTCATTTGTTGTTGGTTAATTATTTAGCATAACGCCGCGCAAACAAAAACAACACGCAATACCACAAGCTCTGACTTAGACAACGCGATTCCATTAAATTGATTCGGTCATTCATGATTCATAATTACGATATAAGCGTTTCTAACAATCGGGTACAACTGACACGTTGAGTATTGAAACAAATAGGAACTACGAAGGGCATGCTGCCACCCAGTGGCCCATTCATTCTGTTTTGGTCTTCGTAATAGTATTACGTCACGAAGATTCCATAAGAATAGAGCAACACCAGGCCTATTTCAAATTAAGGCAAGCAATTACGAGAGATTCTGAATGAGAATAAAAAAAAATTCGCTTAATTGTTCATGGCATCGCTCTGTTAATAAATTAAACTGAACCAAGTTGTGGAAATAATTAAGGCAGACATTTTTATTTTTTGTTTTTAAATTAATTGTAATAGCATAGAGTTTTGCAGTTATTAACATGAAATACTTGTTACGGAAACAGCTCTAGATTATTGTAACTACAAATTCTATGAATGTGTTAACCGTGTTATTGTCTGTAATTTACAACATGTTATGTAATTGGTTTCTAAAAGGCGCTAAAATATGACACAATGTAGCACACAATTAACTTCAAACATCGGTCAACCATCAGTAGTTTCAATCTCCTTTAGAATGGCCTGACCCAACCCTTTGCCTAACCAATGAAAAAGCAGGATGGAATTCAGTTGTTTCGGGATATAACAGAAATACACTTGATTTTATATCCATGTGGCTATCAATAAGTTATGGAAGATCTATGTGTTATTTTAACCGAAAACAACCATAACCTAGCAGTGATCTCCACTACTGCCATACACGCATGTGCATATTTTTCTTTCTATGGCTATGCATTTCGGTAGTGGTTGGTATAGATGAGGGGTGCTTTATTATCAGAAGGCTTAAAAGAATTGCGCATATAATCTTGTCGAAAGTCACAAACAGTACCAGACCTTACACATTGTAACGCAGAACACTCCAGTTTTGTTACGATTACCTACGGAAAAGTTACCAGTTGTCTTCCTTGCGGTTTAAACTTCAGAAGTTTTAGTTCTTCATCTTTACACTGCAGATATAAGGGCTTCATAATTATTTTATAATTGTGTTTTGTATAACAATTAATACAACTTGCCAACCAGATAACGCGTTACACCTTAGCATGTTAAGCCCACCCGCCACATACAGCGTACAACGCGCAATCGACGCTGATTGGCCGAGGTTTGTCCTCGCAAGAGAAAGGCACCTCACCCGGAAATGTTTATCACGTGATAGGAGCTGCTTGTGAATCAGCTGATCTAGCCTGGACGATCGTGACTGCGGCAATTAAAAAAAACACTCCGTTGCCTTGTCATTCGCATAGGAAAAGGTTTGGCAGCCGAGGAGTAGACAACGTGACGAAAACATTGACCAGATCGCTGCAAAATAAATTTAGCAAGCAAGCTGCTTTCATATCGCGTGCAAAAGCCACCGGGATCCATCCCTTTTCAACGAAATCTAGCTAGATACCTCTGGGGTTGCCTGAAATCCTCTTAACACTACGACCATGGCGCTCAGTGATGCCGACGTACAGAAACAGGTATCGTGGATGCGTGAATTAACAAGACTTGACCTTCATTGCTCGCAGCTCACAAAGGGTCTCGCTGTTTAGCTGTCAATTTGTAAAATTAGATTGTGCATTTTTCTCTCGAGAGTTAAATAACTCTAGCTACCTGTCTGGCTAACTATAGCTAACTGTTAGCAAGGTAGCTAATATGATGAATGTTACGTCAGCGAACCTTACATGATTTAAGAATCAGTGTTTATTCTGTACTGGTTGGTGTTGCTTTGACGCCAATGCATGTATAGATTTGCGTAATTTGGAGACTGTGCTGATTTTTATTGTATTGAAAAGCAAGCTAGCGTACTAGTAACATTCCGCTGAAAGAACAGTGAACCCTTTAATATTACAGTTGGTTATTTCTCTCATTGGGGTAACATAACTTTTCCATGTTGATAGCAGCAAGTCGTCATGTATTTAGTGCAGCTGCTCTGGTTAAGTGTGTACTCCCACGTTTTGGCGTTTTAACGCAGTAGTTAACGGAATGCTGACAATGTTGGGTCAGCTCTGTGGTCAGTTCCCTCCAATATGATTGAAATTATATAGTCAAACTCATGTGACCAAGTGGAGAATTTTTCATTGCAATGCGGAAGATCCAGAGTCCGCATTAAAATGAATTGATGTTTAGGAAATTATCTGTTTAAACCTATTCCCGGGTAAAACATTTAACACCTGAAAGATTGATTATTGAAAGTATTTTCATTAAGAAAATAGTTTGTATTGTGCTTGTCAGTACTTCTGGAATCTTAAGTGCTTGTTTGAGGAATTTAACCATTTAAATTCTATTACTAGCAAGCAATTTGTAAAAGCAACTTTAAACGAATTGATTTTTGTTTACTCTCTTGCATACTTGGAAACATCCTTTTTTGGTACCTTTGGGACAAAATCTTGAACTGTGAAGGACACATAGATAAATGCATTCATAGCTGTGTTGTGCTGTAGCTACTTTGGTGAGTTAAACAAACTGCAGAATTCTGTGAACTGGAATGGATTAGGCAGGGATAAGAATCAAATTGGTGTGAAATTGATTCTATCTGTAGTAGGATTTGAACTGGGACTGAGTTTGTGGAATGGCACCATCTCTGCAATGGACATTCTGCTGTTGATTTCAGATGAGGAAAACAATATGAAGATTGCACAACGGAATTGTCACTATTTGAGAAATTAAGTGGAAAAGGGGCTTGTGGCTGTATAACTAGGCAATATGTATTGTAAGTATGTGTCCATACAAATCTGCATGGATACATACTTAAGTATGTATCCAACAAATCTGCTTGCATGTACCAGTTTTTTCAAGTCGTGCTCACTTCTCAGACAAACCAGGGTATGACCATATTGTATCAGTTAAAAGAGGAATCATGAGTCGTTGTCACATGGAAACCCCATGATTCTGAGTGAAGAGGAACTGGGCAGTATGAACTGTTTCCAGTTCAAACTGTGACAGTGCTTTAACGTTTTATTGCGTTCATATTTCCTATTTGAATGTGTTGTTTATCTGTCATGCACTGATTGGGTTCAGATTTAGTGGTATGGTTGATTACCTGTCATTACATACCGGTTAACTGTATACTCCATTTTATCACTGATAGTACTGTGTCCTCAAACAGACCTTGCTCTCAGCTGAGAACTGTCTCATTGTGGAACTGTACACATCCTGTCCCCGTACTGTCGCTGTACTTACTGTATGCACTTTTGTAAGTCGCTTTGGATAAAAGCGTCTGCTAAATAAATAAATGTAAATGTAAATCACACAGAATGCACCAGTCCCATTTTAATTCCTCTGACGTTTCTTACAAACTCGTCATGTATATACTATGGTTAAGTGCACAACATTGCAACTGTCCTGTGGATATTTGCGTCTCAGTAATTGATATTATAGGCAGTTATACCTATCTCTTTTTTGCATATATTCCCCTTATTTACCTCTAATTGTGGAGCTAATTGAGCATTAGACTCGTCTCACTGCAGCATCTTCTGTGCTCTGGCGGGACCGCTAAGGCATAGAGAACACAATCATCCAATAAACAGGCGCACCGACTGCAACCGTTTTTCAAACTTCACGTCAAACACACGCCAAACGGAGGACAGGCACATCTCCCCGACATCGTCTGAGTGGTTCGTAGGTGCCAGACGAGTCGCAGGGTCCCGGGAGCGGTATGAAAGGAAACCCTGGCTGGGAAAAACGCCCCCTACCCCAGTGGAATGAAACCAGTTGTGTCCTGCCACCGTGGGCGTCTGGTTTTTTGGTCGTTGTTGGTCGTCGTTGGTGCATGGCACAGCCCAGTCCTGGGTTTGAGGCTTAGGTCCTCCTGTTTCGACAGGGCTGTTTGAACAGGGCAGAGGAAGGCCATCCCCATGTCTGCGCGTTTAATTGACACTGCTGTGTTTGGAGCAGCTCACAGTCTGTCAGCGCCTTGTTTGGTGAAATCAGTTCAGAAAATCATTCCTTCACTATATGCTTAAAATATTGCCTTGGAGAGATCTGTATATTAAACAACACATTTTAGAGATCAGTGCTCAGTTAGTTTATTTTGTCAATATAGGCACATATTTGTGATCTCAGCACTATGTCTGGCACTGAGGCTTGTTCACTTGAGGGTAGTGGTGTCCTGTTTATGCAACTTTTCACACCACTTTATTTAGATGGACTGTGCAAGTCACTGATAAATGATGATAATGTAATGTAACTTTGCACTTGGCTGCAGTGTGGTTTGTGAATTGGACTCTTTTCATATGTAACTGAGATCTTGTTTGTGGCATACGCCAAGAAACACGGGTTCAGCTCTCTATAAGGTGGACACTCCACACTGGCATACCATTGAGGTGACGGCAAGCTGCCTTGGCAGGGCTGTAGCGTTCAGTCACTGTATACAGCAAGCGAGCACATTCCTCACCTCAGTGGCACCGTGAAGGATAGAGAGAGCTTTAATGAATGCACTGTGTGCCATAGTCTCTTACTCATTCAGTATTTCACAGGATGGCTCTCTGCTTCTCTCGGCTCTAACTCCTGGGCCCATTTGAGAATGTGTCCATCTTAATAAAGCTTAGCCCAATAATCCCCGTGTCATTTTGTGTTTAATACCGGCTGGGCCTCCATGTGTGAGGAATATGCATGAAACTGACCTTCGTTACTGCCTTGCATAACACAGATGATATTAGGCAATATTAAAGCAGAGTTTTGAAGCCCCAGTGCTGTTTGCTTCAGTCTGTACATATAAAGTAAATAATGTGGACTTTGTTGAATGTGTAGGAGCGAATTGCTGGAAGCTGATGACATCCACTGTGATAGCAGTGGAGTAAGTGGGGTGTCTGATGTTGCAGCTGCATGAAGACAAGCTCTCACTCACTTGTGCATCATTAACGCTGACCTGTCATTTTTCATTAAACCTTAACAATGAATCTCAACTTCTCTCCCTCTCTCTCTTTCTTTCTCTCTCCCTCCCCTTCTCCTTTTCTCCCTCCCCCTCACTGTCTCTCTCTCTCCCTCTCTCCCTCTCTCTCTACTGCACAGATCAAGCACATGATGGCCTTCATCGAGCAGGAGGCCAATGAGAAGGCAGAGGAGATTGATGCCAAGGTACTGTACCGAGCTGGCTTTAAAATGGATTCTCACACACTGGATTCTTCTTACTTGCACTCCTGTAACTTCATACGCACAGGAATGGGATACTGTCAGTGGTGAATGTGAAACACTTATCTAATAATGTTACAGTACGGGCAGTCCCCTGGTTATGCATCATTCGACATAAACATTTTCTACATAAATACAGCTTAAGCAAGTCTTCTTAAAATCTGTAAATATAAAAAACTTGAAAACGTGTCATGAAGCAAAGCTTCAGTAAATGTGGGGTGTGTGAATGGCTGATATGTGAGCTCTGTAAGTGTCCCTCATTGAGCTCACCAAATGAATGAATGAATGAATGGCAGTGTTTGTAGATGGCTGTGTGTGTCTCCCCCTGCAGGCCGAGGAAGAGTTCAACATCGAAAAGGGTCGTCTGGTGCAGACCCAGAGGCTGAAGATCATGGAATACTACGAGAAGAAGGAGAAGCAGATCGAGCAGCAGAAGAAAATGTTAGTGTGCTCCCCATAGCCAGAGCTGCATAAAGCATTAACATTACCATCTAAGCTAAGGCTGTAATGCAGACTGTAAAATGTAAAGCTATGTGTGCCATTTGCCATTTGTGGTAATTATCCCTCTAAGTGCAAATTATGCATACATATCGTGTATATATTATATATCATGTTTAACAGACTCCTTGCTGGTCACTTGCATCACTTCTCAGATAACCGCTGTGATCAGCTGTGTACCTACAGAAAAGTGTTACAGTTTCTAGAGTGACTGAAGTCTGAGGGAATCACACTAAAACCCTACATGATGAAAGTGTGGGCACCAGCTTACTGAAACGAAAAACACCTGCCCGCGAAAAACAAAGTCAAGGCAAACGGCAAGGCCACCGCATTCAATTAAAATCAGTGAAAAGACAATCCGAAACACTGACTGAAGAGGCAACAGCACATCCAGGCACTCCACACGTCTGAGAATGGGCAGCCCCATTTTAAGAGTATATATGAATTTCCTCATTTATTAAGTGCCATCTGTGTTTCGCATCACTTCCTCTTTTGTAATAGCACACCTCTGAATAATAGTGACATCATAAACAACCATTAACCCTCGCCTTTCAGGGGTTTTAACCATGTTTCTGCATTGCTGACAGTGCTTTAACCCTTTCCCCCCACAGTCAGATGTCCAACTTGATGAACCAGGCCAGGCTGAAGGTGCTGAAGGCTCGTGATGATATGATCTCGGTGCGTGGCTCTCTTGTTATGATTGGATGATGATGATAACGTTCAATAATGACCTACCAGCGCAAACTTTCAGATGTTGTACCTTCGTTAAACGTGATCTCCCTCGGCGTCTTTCTCTCTCTGCGTCTGTTCAGGACCTGCTGAATGAGGCCCGCCAGAGGCTCGCCAAAGTCGCCAAGGACCCGGCGAGGTACCAGACCCTGATGGAGGGGCTGATGCTGCAGGTACGATCACTCCTCGCCTTCACGATCATGTCCAGCACACGGTGTCAGGGAGACAAGGTGTGCTGCATCCATCCCACCTTATCTCTAACAGCGAGGGTTGTGGTCAAACTACAGATGTGGCACCTTGGTGTTTCACTCTCTCTTTCTCTCTGTGATGGCGTGAGTTTTCTGAGTCCCTCTCTGCTTCATTTCCAGGGCTTCTACCAGCTGCTGGAGCCCAAAGTGACCATCCGCTGCCGCAAACAGGATCTGGCCTTGGTGCAGGTCAGGACACCACGCTCTCATAGTTCTGCCTGGCAGTGTGTTTCCTGTTATGCAGAGGTGCATGGGTGTGTGCATGTATGCTTGAGATAGGGCTGGCAGAATTTTGACAGTGTGTGTAATTTCATGATTCAGGCCGCTGTACAGAAAAACATCTCCATCTACCAAGCTGCTGTGAAGAACAACATCGAAGTCCGCATCGATCAGGACAACTTCCTGTCCTCAGATATGTAGGAGTCTTTCGATTGCTTTTCCCATCTTTATCGCCCATGGAAGTTAATAACCAAATTATTCATTATTCAATATCCAGAAACTGAGATCGTGTGTCCAAAGTGTAGTGTTCCTTTGCACGGATCAGCACGGATGATTCTGATTGGCTGGGCCGTGAGCGGGTGTCTGAACAGTGCTGTGTGTCTCCTCAGCTCTGGAGGCATTGAGATCTACAATGCTGACGGGAAGATCAAGGTGTCCAACACCCTGGAGAGCAGGCTGGACCTCATGGCCCAGCAGGTACAGTATGGCAGAGGGACGTAGGTTCATTTTTTTTGGGGGGGGGGGGCACAGGAAAGGGGATTGCATTTTTGTGGTTGTCGAAGCTACACTGGATGTTTAGAGGGCAGCTTGTGGGTTTGGTTCAGTTCCAGTTGTTTCAGATGTGCTATACTCCTTCATCTTAGTGGGCAGCAGTGTGGTGTAGTGGTAAGGAGCAGGACTGGTAACTAAAAGGTTGCTGGTTTGATGCCCTGATGGGGCTTTGCTGTTGTACCTTTGGGCAAGGTACTTAACCCATAATTAACTCAGTAAATATCCAGCTGTGCAAATTGATAAAATTGTAACCCATGTAAGTGGCTCTGGATGAGAGCATCTACTAAATGACAATGATGTAATGTAATGTAATCTGGACTCCTTTTGACTAGAATCTGCGGATTAATAGACTGTAGACCTCCTGCACGTTACACTAGTACCTACACAAGTTACCTTTACCCATTAACCAGAAAAGTCTCTCCTGCGTTTCAGATGATGCCTGAAATCCGAGTGGCACTGTTCGGAGCCAATCAGAACCGCAAATTCCTGGATTAACGGACACCTCTTGTCACAAACGAGCGGACAGCTACAAAAGCAGCACACTGAGTTTGTGATGATGTTTATTTTATTATATATCTATATATATGTACCGAATTTCATTCCCTGTGTGTGCGGTAAAGAAGCAAACTGCGTTTAGCTCAGAAGTGGGAAGAGCACTATTCCGTTGTTGTTTCGTGATGTTTTCTCCGTGTGTGTGTGCGTTTTTTTTTTTCAGTCAGGGAAAATCATAAAATGATCATTTAAAAACAGCAGAGGAGACACACATCTGTGCGCAAGCGGTCATTTATGTACTGGGAACTGGGTTTTCTGTGGCACTGGTTGTGTGAGACTGGGCAGGGGTCAGGGGTCAGGGGTTTTGGGTGGGGATCTGGGCCCATTGGATGATCCGAGGTGGGTTCAGATGAGCCGGTCTAAACCGGTTTGGTCCTGTCGGTTTTGACCCCCCCTTCTGGCGTCTTCCCACGTGTTATGAATCTAAAGGGAGTGAAAGAACAATTGAGCACGCGTTCATGTTGCTGTGGATATAAGGGAGAGAGAAAGATGATATGCTAAATAAAGATGAATTTCCTGCTCCTTCACATGTCACCGTAGATGCAGCCCCTGCGCGCACGCAGTGGCGCAAAGGTGTGTCTCCTCTCTGCATGGCCGTGCATGAGAGGTTGCAGTGTTCTACCGAGACTCTTTTTTTTCTGCAGCTTCTGACCTGTGAGCAACCATATCCACCTGTATAAAACTAAGTGCGTACTGTACATTTTACCACTTCCGTGCATTCGTGGGTACGACCTGCCCTCATTTACCACAATGAAATCACTTTCAATAGTTGGAAAGGATGCTGACGTGGTTTCATCCTGAATGTTTTCTGGGTCCTGGTCCACACGTTCTCTCACACTGTGGAAGATCCAGCTTCCAGCCGCTGTCATAGTTCAGCTTCACACATTGAAAATGAAAAACCTTCCTTGTCTTAAATACTGTGTGTGCGTGTGTGTGCGTATGTGTGTGTGATTGACATGTACAACGCTATTTAATTTATTCATTGAGATGAAATGGGGTGGTTGTCATTTTTCCTATTACATACTGTGTGTAAAAGTGGATTAAGAATATGTATCACAGCATACAAATATTTTGCTCTTTTTTATTATTTTGTTTCCTGTTGAAGCATTTACATCTGCCGAAGTTATGCTAATAAATATTGATGTGAAAGTATACATGAATAACAATAACAGTGCTATTTGTTGTCTTTTTTTTTATCCATCTTTCCCCCTTTACACATTTAATTGAACATATTTACTAGAGCTCTGACTATCTAAAACTCAGATTCATTCCCTTCCTTATTGGGGGTTTATATATAAATCCCTAATAAGGAAATGTGAAATACACATTTATGTTCAAACCTGGCAATATAAGAAAACACAAATAATTCATGTGAGCGTTATATCAATATCAATGCCGCCACCTAGTGGACATCCTTATGGAAACAACATGCCTCTTTACAAGTTTGGCGGCGAAAACAAGTTGGACGGTGAAAATAAAAATAACCAATCATGACTGACCTCCTCAGTCATATTTCTCAAATGAACATATGCAGGAGCTGCTATGATATGTTATATATGTAAATAGTACGCTGGGTGATTTGTATGAGGTGGGGTAGCTCAACGGTTCAGTTTTTTCCTGGTTTCTGTGGTTTGAAGCGCTTGGTGTAAAGGATGCTGGTCTACCGCAGGGCGTTTACCCCAACTGCATCACTTTAATGCTGAGCACCAAGCACTAGTGATGGAAGGGGTTAGGCTGGGTGCGGCTGTTATGCACAGCACGCATATCATGGGCACACCGATTTAGACAAGTAGTGTTTTGCTATGGAGAGCTGAGACTTCTTCTGATTGGTTCATGCACATCAGAGATTGACAGCACATGATTACTCCACCCTCTACAGGGTTCCTAGTCTATAGGGTTCATGAGTCCTCACTCTCCCAACACTAGAGGTGAGAAGAGGTGATGGGTATATTTTTTTAATGACTCAGCTGGGAGCTCCCAACCTGGGATTAGAACAGACAATAGGTAACATGGTAACTCTTAAACAGGAACTTTTTCCTTTTGTTTGAATAAAATCCACCTGGCTCTGCCTTGTTAGGAAAGTATGACAGGACACTGAAGGTGGTTACCACGCTAAATCATTCTGCCAAGGAGAGAACACATACTCCACCAGCATGTAAGTGTGCAGGGCTTAATTGCATTCCTTTTTATTGCGCACATTAAAAGAAGCATTAAAAAAAAGAAAGGCTGACAAAAACACCACTATCTGCATCGAGAAGGGACCTCCTCCCCTGCAGAGACTGGCAGCAAGGAGCAGCGGGATGTTAGCGTAGCTCTGCAGTCCACGCTGAAGGAGAGGAGGCACACGGCAGGTTTACAGCGAAGGGACTAGGATTACAGTATGAGGAGCGTATACCAGCAAATCCCTGCCATAGCCCTGTTAGCGACTCACACACAAGGCCCACAATCCGAGGCTGGACAGAAGGATGGGAGAAGAATGTTGCTAGGGAGACCCTGTTTGAAGCTTGGATTGTAATAGATCAGCCTTACGAACTGCAAATGTTCCTCTCTGTCCTTCTTAAGACTTTGCAGGGACTTTGTAGGTATTTGTGTTTGAATTTATATACAGTATATTGTGATGTGTCATATATTAGTGTGTATGAGAGGCTTTGTGTGTTGATTTTAAATAAAGTTGGGTGCGTGACTGACTGCTACTGACGCAGTGGTGACAGGCTGCCCGTGTGCAGTGGTTTTGGTTAAACACTGCTAGAAGCTCCTCCTCTGCACATAGGATTGTGGGGTGGTCTTGTACGAACTCGCATGTGGCGTGGGGCTGTGCATTCACGTGCGCGAAATTGAGAAACCCGACAGGTCTAACGGGTTCAGCAGATACAGTCGTCGGCCTTCTCATCTCTCTGACAGAACACAACCCCGATGTGGAGCGAGAGACCAGCCCAGGAAACCCACAGAGCAGTCTCTCTCACTCAACCCTTCAACGCCGTCACAGCCGTCTCAGGATAACAGCTTTTAGAAACTAGGTGAGCAGTGTTAGTGTGCAGTGGTGGGATACATGTTAGCAGTCAGAGTCTTCTCCCTGACTTGCTCCCTTCTCCTCCTTTTAAATTAGCGAATAAGGCGCCTCGCTGCGCACCTGCTGTGCTCTCAGCTCAGATTAAGGGCCAGGGCCCTGGTCTTCCCTCTCCCCCTTTGCCGC
This sequence comes from Megalops cyprinoides, assembly GCF_013368585.1. Taxonomy (NCBI): domain Eukaryota; kingdom Metazoa; phylum Chordata; class Actinopteri; order Elopiformes; family Megalopidae; genus Megalops; species Megalops cyprinoides. Next base: position 16,768,047 of record NC_050605.1, read on the forward strand.
AGTACAGAGCTGGTGCTTTTCACAGCGAAGAGACTCCGCCGGCTGCTATCCCAGCAGGCCGAGCACGTGCTCCCCCACTCCCAGGAAGTAGACCCCCTGTGCGATGCCGAAGAGAGGGGCGATGACCAACGCTCGGCACGTCGCCCCCTTCATGAAGGCGGATGGTCCTTCCCGGGTCCAGATTCGGCTGCACAGGAGAGGAGACGGCTGTTACTGAGAGTAAGGCATGTGCACACACACACACACACACACACACACACAACCACATATGCACCCACTCTTTCACACACACAAAACCATGTCTGCACACACTCTTACACGTGCACACAATCAGACATTCACATTCTTACACACACACCCACGTGTGTACATGCACACTCCATGCATGCACACACTCTTGTAAATGCACAAAACCACACATGCATGCACCTGCACACACATACATGCATGCACCACACACATGCATGCACGCATACACACACGCACACACCCACAGTGATGCCACCTCATGTGCCCAGCATCACTAAGCTTGCAAATTGCCTCATCACTTCATATTCTGTGCCTCACCGTGTGCAGTCTACAATGCCGCCGTATGAATCCTCCCCAACGCCCTTCCGCAGGGTCTGCAGCCGCGTCTTTATCACTGACAACACACACACACACACACACACACACACACAGGGATATGGGTTACATGGTACATAAAATTCTGAATCCAGACATGTTACATAAGGAGCACTAATAGAGAACCCTACCGAGATAGCTATCGTTGTGCTTACTCTCTTTACCGCCAATGAGAAATATTATTTGGTCACATTTACAAGCCTTTCCTTTTCTAACACCAATTTTCTTGCACTCCCATGGTTCCAGGGAACAATAGCATGGCACCAGGAGAGTGATGTAGCCTTACACAGAGGGAGAGTTCAGTGCCCTGTGCTGTAGCATACAGCATGCAGGGCGGCACTACAGCGGCTAATTAGCTGTGCTTGTAACCAAAGCCCTGCCAGCTTGAGACCAAGATGGCGGACTGCTGTTGTACCCTTGAGCTAGGTACTTAACCTGACCTACTTTAGTAAACACCCAGCTCTATGAGTGGGTAATACGGAAAACGTAAACAATGTGAGCTGATTGAGAGCATCAGGGACAGCAGTGTATCATAGCGGTAAGGAGCAGGACTTGTAACAGAAAGGTTGCTGGTTCAATTCCCCACTGGGGCACTGATGCTGTACCGTTTGGAAAGATGCTGAACCCAGAATTGCCTCAGTAAATATCCAGCTGTACAACTGGATAACATGGATGTATGTCGCTCTGGTCTGGATAAGAGCATCTGCGAAATGACAATAGTGTAATGTAATCTAGTGAGCAAATAGAAATGCAATGTCCCCACAGCATGTGATCGGGCTATATTGCTGCGGGAGTCAGAGGGGTTTTCGGCAGCCCTGTAGGAGCCGGCCCTGCCCCCAGCCTCACCGTCAAGGGGCGTGACGGCGACCGCAGCCACCGACCCGGCTCCGCAGCCGGCCGCGAAGGACTGCAGGAAGGGGGCCCGCTGCTGCGCGTCGCCCTGGCAACCCTGCTCTCCCCGGCCCAGCGCGTTCAGGTTGGCGAACAGCGGGAAGTAGATCATGGAGAAAGGGACGTCCCTGAGCAGAGGACAGGAAATGGAAAGCACTTCAGACTCACGGAGGGATGCAGCCAGAGTGATTAGCTTGTCTGTTTGTTTAGTGCAGAGGCTTGACACTGACCTAAAATCAATGCTATAAAAAAGATGGGCACCCATGCACCTATTATACTCAATGTAACATTACATAGAAATATAATATAGAGGAAATGGTTTGGAGGTGGTGTGCTGATCCGTGCTGTAATAATGATGTAATGTCTCTGCCTCTCTTTAATCAGTGTGTAATGAGAGACGAGCAGACAGCAACGGGAGAGCAGGCCAGTCAATACAGCTCAGGGTGAGATTACATCATCCGGCATCATCCAGATCAATCATGTGCATGCATTCATGCGTGCTTGTGTTTATGAGTATTATGAATGAGTGTGTGTGTATGTGTTTATGAGTATTATGAATGAGTGTGCGTGTATCTTTGTGTATGCATAGATGTATATGTGTGCATGTGCATTTTAGTGTGTGTGTATCTGTGTGTAGGTTGGTGTGTGTGTGTGTGTGTGTGTGTGTGTGTGTGTGTGTGTGTGTGTGTGTATCTGACCTGAGCAGTGTGGCTCCAACTCCACGGTACAGCCCAGCCAGGCCCCGGGTCCTCAGCAGCTCCAGGGTGATGCTGGTGGCTGAGCGCCGCTGCAGGGGGGCGGTCTCTGGCAAGGGGGCGGGGTTATGCACAGGCACCGATCTCTGTGCAGCTAGGAGGGACAGCACACAAAACACTTCACTAACACACTCATCTATTTTCATACTCAAGACAGTGGATATATAGATAAGGATACATATGGCTATTAGGCTGGAGTTTGCAGATGAGAGCGCCCCCTTGTGGAACCCACCAAGCCTTCCAGCATCCTGCAGCTGTATTTTAAGCATCTCCATTGGCGTGGTCACTACCACCTGGCAGGTTCCCGCGCCACAGCCTGCCAGAACCTCTCCCCACAGGGGCAGCTTCCTTTGGGGTGTAAAGAAGGAGAGAGGGTTCAGCCAGAGCACTGTGTTCAGTGTGACAAAGATCCCAGCAAACTTCAGAGCTATTTGCCTTTAATGACAAACCCACTGCACCATGAGTCTGATGAAAGCGAAAGAAAGATCTACTCTGTGGGGGCACAGACAGGCAAAATGGTACACGAAACAAAAGAAGAATGAAAAGCAGAAGTACCCGTCCTTGGAGAGGTGCTGACGGAAGACATCGTTGGCTGCCAGTTTGATGGCTTTCTCTGGGGTGACGAGAGTGAGGTTCACCGCGGCACCTGCAGAGGCAAGATCTCATATCACACCGTAGCAGCGTAGACACTACATCCCATATCACATTGTACCAGCAGAGATATTGCAGTCTGAAACCAGCACACAAGCACAATCAATTGTAACTTACTGCCTGTACTGTAGTTATGCAGACACCACTGTTTTAAACCACAAGATAGCAGTACAGATACAATAGCCTTATACAACACTACATAAGTGCAAATAATGAAATCAAAATTATGGTGTACTAATGTGGACATTGCTGTCTTACCACAGTATACACAATTACATACAGATATTCTAGTCTTCCACAAGTCTACACCACCATAAGTTTTTATTATAGGTATTATAAATACTTAATATAAATACGTATTACACCACATTATTGAAGGGCAGGCCTGTGTATTACAGTATAATAGACTGGATCAGTTCCAGATGCTGTTAGATTATTGATTGGTTGAACATTATTATCAATCAACAAAATGGCACAAAATCTAGTCCAGTGCAGTGTTCTACCTCACAACGAACTTCCAAGGACATTTGAATGTACATTTTGTCACTTACTACACACTCATGACCACTTACAAAGCAAGTACGAAAGTATAAAAGTATATAAGTATAAAAGTGCATCTAATATAGTCTTAGGAACAAGGTACATGCAGAATGAAACTGGCCACATGTGGCAGTCCATCATCAGAGCCACCATAAATAAGGGAGTACCGCAATAAATTCATAGGTGCAATTTCCAAGACTACTGTCATTTACGGCAAACGTAGATAGCAGAGGTGAAATGCAGACCTACCTCGATACATTCCGAAGTACCCCTCTCTCTTCACTGTCTGTGTCAAACAGTCCAACCTTCAGGGGTGAAAGAGAGACGCTTAAAAATGAAAGATGGTTTCCAGCGAGGCTAGGATGCGGCCTACACCCCAGCCTGCAGTCGGCTGCACTCTTGTTCACCCTGCCCCTTGATTCAAACACCATGGTGTGGCGTTGTGCTGATCTAATCAAGTGCTCTCATTACAAAGGCAGGGGAGTGAAAGTGAGGTGGAACAGAAAGAGCTTAGTATGAGGCACACACAGCATCTGCGCTCAGATAAAGATCATATCGCTTAACCGCAACACTGTTTACATCATCAGGAGGTGTCTTCACCACAGGGCTGTTCAAATGCGCTATGGGGAAGGCTGTCGCAGTAGCTTGTATGCTGGCTCACTGGCCAAACTTATGTCATTCATGAATACATTGCAAAACATTGGACAAATCCATTAAGATCAAGTTAGTAATCATTTTTCCACTTAAAAATGCTTGCTTAGGTAGGTACCCAGCTATGTCCTCACGTTGGTCTTTCCTAAATTCGACCAAATTTTGTGTTGAGCCAGCATAGGTAGCTGATAGCTATTTTCAATTTTCAACATAATTCTTATTGCTAACCATTTTGCCAACCACAAGCATTATTATTTGTTGGTCAGCAAGGTAGATTTAATCACATGAAATAAAGCCATTTGCTATGGACAAATTTCAGCCCCATATAAAGTACAAACACATTAATCGTATTTAGTTACAGAGAGGAATGTGCATAGAAAATGTATGTGTGTTTGATAAACCCAAGTGAAAATGGCAATCACATGGCGGCATTATTGTTTTTCACATGTTAAAACTAGTTAGAATGATATCAAGAAAATAGCTTAGCCAGATGGTTAGCTAGAGGACATATATAACCATTGCTACCACTTGAGGTAATGGGCCAAACATTCAAAATGTTCACTGAGTTTAATCACCAAAGTTCAGTTTTAAAAAAAATGTCTACATTACACTATAAGTGGAAGTCTCTGCTTGGCTCTTCCACAATACATCACCAGCCTACTCTAGTCCTCCAGGACATTATTCAAATGGTTTCGATTCACAATGACTTCTGGGATATGAAAAACAAGCTCCCTTCCAGTGGAGTGAAACTGGAACTGAGGGAGGAGCCCTGAAAGCTAGGCAAATTGGGAGGCTTGCTGAATCATGGGTGGATGGAGGTGGTGATATTTCTTCCTCTCCCCAAAATGGGAGGAAACAAGGGGACATCAAAGGGAATGTCAAATAATGGACTAAGACAGCTACAGATCGCCACTTGCCCCGTTCAGGGGTCGGTATGCCGTCCTCATATTTCATATCCGGTGCACGTTAGTGCAATGTTTCCCAGCTACAATTTAGCTGCTCTCACCTGTTCCTGTGAACACCCCTCTGCGCCAGCTGTGCCTATTCATGCCAGTTATGCACAGCTAACCTCAACTAAAATCAGCAGGCAATATATTTAATAGACAGGGGCTTCAGAAATAGAGACTCAACCATCCAGCCGCTGACCATAGCCGTGCTCTTCGGAGCCCGCTTACGCAAAACTGACCTTCTTCACATTCTCCAGCAGGCAACAACATGGCACAGCGGTGAAGAAACTAGACCTCCAAGCACAAGCAGGCAGGTTTAAGTCATAGCACTATGGCTGTGCCCTTGAACACAGCCTTAACCTGAACCGCTTCAGGAAATATCAAGTTGTATAAATGTATAATAAGTGAAAGCTATCGTTCATAAGGGCATCAGCCAGGGAAGCAGAAATATAATGCAACTGTACAATGCAACTGAACCGTTTCGCTACAGGAACATGAGGGATTTTCAGCAGTCCTCTACCTGGATTGCTACAGTAACTATAAAGATATGCAGTAATGTGGACAAAATAAAATGGATACTTTTTTTTTAAAAAAAGTATAAAGTCTCGTTGGATAAAAGTCCCTTCTGAGGGGAAAGAATTCAGCATAACTCAACCCAGCAGGACACACAGCTGAGAATGTTTCCCCTCCACCCCCTGGTGCAAGTGTGCTGGGTGATACTCACATCCCGCTGTAGACTCGGGCTCCCTGCTGGTTCTGTAAGCGGGTTTTGGCCAGGTCAATGGGAAACACACAGGTTACTCCCACCAGCCCAGCCACGCCCCCATTGATCAGCTTGGCAGGGAGGCTACAAGAGACAGGCACAAAGACGCAATATATTATATCACGTTATGTTACATGCATTTAGCAGATGCTCTTATCCAGAGCGACTTCCAGCACAAGAGCAGAAGTGTATCCATTCAACTTAAACGACCAACTGTGTCAGACCAGGCCAACAACACTCCCAGACCAGTGAATGTGAGCATAACACCATTGAACCCATACCACAAGTTAACCTGTGAAACCTGACTAGACACACACATGCACATGCACACAGTGCTTGATTGGGAATGGGATTGGGATTGATAAGGGTGACCAGTGCAGATATATTTGATACACTTCTGCTATGCGTATATGCATGCCTTAGTTGCAGAGGCCTGAGCAGATCGACACCCCTGGGGTGGCTGTCTTACCTGGATTTGTGCTGGGCCATCCTGCAGACTGGGTATGTAGCAAAGACCTGCAGCCTCTCCCCCAGACTTTGCCACGCCTCTATGTCCTCCTCCACGCCAGGCAAGCCCGAGATGTCTCCACTGCTGCGCCCTCAGCGTCCGACCTGTCACCAGCACAATGGCAGCAGGGCTCACTCTGTCTGCCACTGCACCAGAGTGGCTCACTGTGACTGCACTAATATGGCAGCAGTGTGGAACAGAAGTAAGGAGCAGGACTCACAAAGGTTGCCAGTTCAATTCCCTGCTGGGACACTGCTGCTGTACGCTTCAGCAAGGTGCTTAACTCAGAATTCACTCAGTAAGTATCCAGTTGTATGAAAGGATAACATGTAAAAAAATGTAACCTATGTACGCTGCTCTGGATAAGAGAGTCTGCTAAATGACAATATTTTAATGTAATGTAACATTATGATGTATGTGACTGTGACTGTGACTGTGACTGCACAAATATGGCACACAATGTCTCTCTTAAACTACACCAAGTGTCCCACTGTCTCTTTCAGGGCACACACAAATTATCAAGAACATCAGCCACCAAGGACAAAGTTTGCAGTCTTGATAAACTGAGATGGTATGTGTTGGAATAATCGGGTTTACAGTTTAAATCCAGAGTTTCGTGTCTCAGCTGTAGAAACCTATGTGTTCATAAAATGTTACAGTTTAAATCTACATACCCATACCCTAACATTATGAACTACATGTTCATATCTGAATATCAGCTTTTACATTAGTTCACAGTGTCCTTATGACTGGAATATCTGGCACTGTAAAAATCACTATGACAGAAATTGTGCAGGACGTCAGTGAAAACATTCATCAAATATGTCTAATTTCAGCAATTCATCTTTAGGCAAAACATCAAAGCAGTCACACACCAATCCAAACTGTCCATGAACATAAAGTGAACAGCCTCACCACTGACTGGATCACATTCAGAGAAAGAACACATCTTCACAATTCATCTTGGCCAAAAGAGCAAAAAATATGAATTTAAAAATATGACACATTTTCAGAAAGTACAAATGAGGACAAACTGTTCTTTTCACAAGACACAAGCTTAAGAGAAGGAAAAGTACAATGCCCTCTTTATCCTGGTGCCAAAGCGGATAAGGTTACTTGAATTACCCAGGAAAGAGAACTGCAAGACGATGGACTGAACTAGCTGACACCTCTTTTCTTTGTATTTCACCACATACAAAAGGCTGAACCTGGAGTTTTGGCAGCGGCTTGCAAAATTGGATTCACTTTATTTATCCCTTTGTCACGGTTATGAGGAAGCTGTGTTTCCGATGCCATAATAAACCAGTGTCCAAACCGCTTACCCCCCAGTGCCTGCATTTACAAATGTGCCTTTTCTCTCTTAACTCTGCTAATCACCTCCAAACTTTTCTTTTTCTTACGATATGAAGTTTTTTCTTTTTGCCCATTTGTCTTCTAACGGCTCCCTCTCAAAACCCCTGTGCTCTCTTTCCGTCCTTCTTTTCGTCTCTCTTTCTGTGCCTATCCCCTCTCCAGCATTTCACCTCACCTATGAACCACCTAATTCCCCTGTTCCTCTCCTCTAACCTCTTCTTTGTCCCTCTGTTTCTCTTCCTGTCTCTTTCTTTCTCACTTCAGTTCAGTTAATTACAGTTCAATTTACTTTATTGGCATGGCAATAAGCAAAATTGTGTTTCTGCAACACTTCAATCCTGTACGAACCAGAAATAGTTAAAGATTTATTAGTATACAATAAATATACATACTAGCCATGCCAAATCATAACAAAGGTCACCTGCTGTCACCCTCTGTCCCTTCAGCTGTGGCAGGCTGATACATACCTGGTTGCTAGGCTTATTTTCCGATCCTCCTTTTCCAGAAAGACGGGTACTTTAAATTAGTTGGAAAGGAATTCAAACTTCGGAAAATGAGTATCGTTCCACAGCATGAATGTGTTTTTCAGTTTTAAATATATCTCTTTCTTGTTCTCTCTCTGTCTCGGTGGTGGACATTTCTGTTTCTCCCTCTCAAAAGATATAAAACTCAAATTGTGCTCTATTGTCATAACTTTATAAAGTGCAATATCGTCAAAGCAAGGTCACAAATGTACGTGAAATCTCTTTATGTCTCTTTGAGGCAAATCTCCGCTCCTGTGGTGAAGATTTCTGTCCCTCTCTCCATCTCTCTCTCTCTCTCCCTCTTTCCCTCTCTATTGCGGGAGCCCAGTCACATTCTACACATGCCTTTCAACTGAAGCCCGCTGTGAAACTTTCTTTCAGCCCCGTTTGCTTCCCAGCCATCCGGTGCCAAAACACAGACGCGGCTGTGCCCTTGCACCACCCCCCAAAACTTCCCGAGACCGCATCAGACAACTCCCTTCCAAACTGCACAGCCACCGCCACACACAGCCACAACCAGGCCAGCTGCTGCTGCCTGAATGTTTTAAACAAAGTTGACTGTTTGCAACTTACCCCTTTCAGTGCATCCCCCGAACGGCGCAGAACAGTCTGCTTCCCTTCCTCTTCAACAATGCCATGCAGCAACCGTAGTCAAGCGAAAGCGATCTGAGAGGGCCAGCCGCCACTCAGGGGCTGTTGCATAAACACAAGCATTGTCCTACCGCGTTTGTCCCTCCCCTCCGATGGTGACTCTCTGTGACACAGCTATGGCAACGCAACACTCCAGTACGGAAACCCGGCACCACACAAATGCGATACTACAGCAGAATGGCACTTCCCCAGGATGACCGGGCCAGCGCGCTCCACATCGCTGCAGCAACGCAGTAGTTGACCAACAGAGCACAGCCTTCCCGACTCGTTTGATTTATGTGTATTGATTTACGCTCATGGGGAAAAAAACAACTGCCAACATTGATAATGTGCTATAGCATGGGAAGGCCTGCGTAATGATCTTTTTTTTTTTCTTTGTAGCATCAGTGACTGCTGAAGGACCTCACTGAGACTGAAAGATCAATTCTTGCATCACAATGCAAGACATAATATATCATAAGGTCTAAACACCTCAAATAGGTTATGAAAGAAAATCAGGCTTGTTCTTTGCCATTTCCTCTGTGCAGAATGACCTGTAGGACTTTGGTATGAGTCTGGAACATGAGCAGAAGTGGCAAACTGTGACAAACCACACACAGAAGCAGAAGATGAGGACTGGGTTTACTGAAATGCTCATGTGACCGTTTAAAGCTCACAACCCGACTGGTCCTTTTGTGCATCTAGTTGCACAAAACTGACAGGCAAACAGGTATCACTTATTGACCAATGAGTTCATGTGAAAATGCAAAACTCATTCCCTTCATGTCAGAATCTGTTATTTACAGTTTTCTACGCCTGGGGCATGCTGTGAACATTGTTGAGGATCCCTAGCGGAAGGAGGAGGATTACTCTGGGCCGGTGGCCAAGCCCCGCTGGAGTGACCAATGGGAGAGCTGGGAGCGCAGCTAATACGCTACAGCTGCAGCGGCCAGTGCCCCCAGAGCATGGGGTGTTGGGTTACACAAAGCCCCGCCCCCACTTCCCCAAACCCCAAACACACCCCTTGAGTACTGGCGAGGCGGTCCCACACAGCGGAGAAGGAGGAGTCCCAGTTCTCATGGTGTCAGGGTGACTCGGGGTCATTCCAGCGCTCCCTTCCACACTACAGCGGTACAGAGGGGGCCAAGAGGTTCCTGGAACCCTCTGTGAAGTTCTGGGGAGCAAGACAATGCTGGCTGACAATGCTCTATTATTGCTGATTGCTGGCTTGGGTTAAGTGGCAGGTGATGGCACAGATCTCGGATACGGCTTGATGCATCTCAACTGTCTCATGATCTTTCACAGAGATGGGCAACGGGGTCTGCTCATTTCTGTTCAGCTCATTAGCGTAGGCTTGGATTGCTTTGCCGTTGCTCAAGGTGTAAATTAGTTGCCAACTGAAAGGTAACTTTGAAATCCGCAGGATTGTAGCCTCCCATTCCTGGTCTATATAAACTCTCACATGGGGACATACTGTGCACCTAGTAACCTGGATGGTCTTTCCAGTCTGAAATGTCATTTCATTGACATGCTGTTCTGCTCTTGCACATAGATTGAAACCTGCATTGACTCCCTGCACTTGCCAAAAAAAAAACATCAAACGAGACAGCACAGAAGAAATATAAAATTTTCAGTACCAATGGCTGTCTTATTTGCAACAATTTTGGCTATTTAGTTTTTCATGTGAATGTTTGGTAAATTGTAATTTTTTAGAATGAATTATTTCATCTCTTAATTCAAAATCCAAACACAGACAAAACTTGACTTGTTAGATCACAAATATGAATTCTGTATGCAGTACACAATGAGAAGGACAGCCCGTGTTTCATTTTTTGGTCTCGGAGACGAAAAAGACGCTGACACCGAGACTGCCTCGAGTCCACACTCTCACATAAAACGCTGAAAAGGCTCTGTCGTGGACGGGTTGTTCGTGTGTGGAAACAGCGGCTGCCTCATTCACGGAGAGTGAAGTTCGGCCACCTTGGACATCGCCTGGCTCTCTGTCTCCTAGCAACATCGTGGCAGAGATGGGGACGGCGGCTCCCGGGGGACCGGTGCCCATCACCGAATCGCATACACCGTGACAGCTGTTTGCGACCAGCCTCGAGGTGACTGCGCAAACAACCAAACGTCATTGAAGCGAACTGGGTTAAAGTGCAGGGTGGGCAGTATGCACATATCTAAGTGATGTATATTTACATATCTTTGGTAGTACCGCATGCATTTATCCCTATCATCGTTAGACACATAAGAGACAAACCTACAACCTATTTCCTGCCAACTTATTTCATATAATCACTGTACATCAATGAATTGTGTGTGCATTAATAGAGAAACACAATTCTTAAGAATCTTTTTTTTTTCTTGGAGCTACTATATTCATTGGTCGTATTGCCCCTAACCTTACTTCTTTATACATGGCATATTTACCAGCGCGACGTAGTTAATCTGGTTTATTTAGGTTTCAAAGCATTTCCCTATAGCTTTTGCATTATCTTATCTTGTCCGACAATGTGGGAAGGGGTGGGTGTAATCAGTATCACATAACTATAAACAGCGCCAGTAGTTAATAACGTTTAAACGTGTAATTGTAAAATTCTGTTCAATTAAGGAAAAACAAGAAAATAAAACGACAGACAGGCGGCCCTGTCTGACTAATCGTGACATTCGTATGGCATTGTAATGTGTTCATTTAAATCAGTGGGATTTGTGAAAGTTTTTTTTAATTGTAGCCTATTAGTAAGTGCTTAATCCTATATAGCCTATCGCTAAATATGAAAGATAATAAGGTGAGTTTCATTTTTATTTCATTAAACAGTATAGGCCTACACACTATGTAATCCGAGTTAGCTAATGTTAGTTACCGTTCGTTATGCATTCAATATTCGCCAGCTAAGTGGCTATCTTATCTAGTTACATGTATTAGCTAATTAGTTAATATGGCACTTTCAATAAGAACCCTACAAATGCTCTGATTGGGTAGCACGATCAGCTCGTCCAGCGCAAGAATTCGCCTCTGAAGATACTCGCTTTGATAGGACATACAGGTCATCGTGGCATATTCCTGTAGAACAACACAGGCCCCTCGCACAGCGGTACCTCCTTAGATAACGCAAACCCCCCGCCTTCCCCAAGAGCTCCCTTCCCTCCCCTTCACTTCTCCCATCCTCAGTGGATGCCTTCGTGCGGACACGCCGAAGAGGCGCTTTTTTCAAGATAGTTCAAACCTTACGAGCATTCCCTTTAAATGGGGGGCCGACCTACCATACAGAGAAGGAGGTAGTGTTATCAAATTCACTGCCGGACCCATCCGAACACACACACATTCGAAAAAATCAACACTTGAATTAAAGATGAAATATGCGTTTGTGTGTTATGAACCTGTTATGTAGGGGTTGTATGAGAAAGAGATTCAATTCTCAGAGGGACACACAATCTAACCCCCCTCCCTACGTGGAGATGGTAGCGCCGCCCCATCTGTTCCCTACTTGTGAAATTCAGATTGAAACAGATTGTAGCACTCTCCGGGTTGCAATGGCAACTGACTGGCTGGAACGTCAACAACAACTTTGTTTGATTTAGGGAAGTTGCAGTTTCACTGAGTGTTTCGTACGTTGAACCGAAGGCACAATTTCTAATGTGAGAAACAAAGTTACACCATTTTCAGTTGGAAAATGTCCCAGGGATGTACAATTTCTGTGGAAGAGATCCAGTCTTGGTGGGAAGTCCCCGCCATAGCCCACTTCTGCTCGCTGTTCAGGACGGCATTCAGTCTACCAGACTTTGAAATTGAGGTAAAAAGAAAGAATACTATGATTTTTCTAATTGATTATTACAAATGTGATTTTGTAGCTGTGTGTGTTCTTTTAGTTGTGGCAATCTAGCCACATTTTAGATAAATTTCTTTCTGTTGAGTTAACTGGCAAACTAGCTAGCTAGCTAATCAATTCAGAACTTCTTAGCTAACCAGATAGCATAGCTACTTGCATGTTAAATGTGTTTTATTGAATAAAGTTAAACACTCATCCGTAAATTAATACCAGACTGAGTAAGAGCTGAATAGTTTGGCAATGACTGGATATATTTCAACCATCGGTATAAACACATTTAGTTCTCAGAAATAACAGATTTATTTTGATGGATAAAGTTGGACCATGTGGTTGGGTCCGTTTGTTTTCATTTTTATCTCGTTGTTTTTGTGAATCAGCTGAAGCAAGTGAGTGTGAAAGAGGTATCAATGTGAACAAGGCAATCAAAATATTGGCGGTCGTTAATGAAGAAAGATCATCTTGTGTGTAATGTGTTCACTTTCTGATTGCACTGACGAAGTAGTTAGCTTGCTAACTAGCTACCATTGGATCGTTTGTGCTTGTTTGAATGGTCAGAATATTTTGATATTTGAGCCGGGGAATAAAACGGACAGAAATTGATACACATGTCTCTACTGCAGCATGTGGTCACTGGTAATCAAAGAATATTAACTCGCTTTTTATTCGAGATATTATTTGGAGTGATGGGAAAAAGTCAAGTTCACGATGTGAGTTTAGAGTTTATTGTTCGCTAGTTAGCTACCTTGCTAACCAACAGCTCCAGTTCGGGCATTGTTTCCTTCGCTCTGAAAATCCAGTTTCCTTCGGTGTTGTTTCGATGCGTGCGGCTCTCGTTAACTCTCGTTGATAAAGCGACCTTCCATCTACTTGAAGCCCAAAAATTTGTTTTCTTTCGGGTCACACACGCAGTTACTATTTGCGTGGGAATTATTTATGTACAATTCGTCGCTCCGCGGAACGCATCACGCTGCGCTCGCCCAGTCCGCATCTGTAGTGTTTCGCTTGGGAAGTTCACAAAGCAGTTTTTCCAGGTTAGTTTGGTTTGGATGAAATCGTTAAGCTAAGCGCAGGCGGGTTTTTTTTTTCCTCTGTGAGGAGTGATTTGACTCCGGGAAAACGAGTAAGGTCAACATCATGCATCAACAACCGCACCGTCCCCCCCTCCACCCCCACCTCTCTGGAGAGCGAAAAAAACCCCACGAATACATCGCTTTGTTATTGGGGAAGCGGGGGGGTTGGGGGTGCACCACACGCTGTTTCTCAGTTTAAGAGAAGTTGGGGCTGTTTTGCTTTGTTAATTAAAGGCTTGGATCTGCGTTGAGATGCAACTAGGTAGTGTCGTATTCATGGCTGTCTTAAGATGTGATGACATTCTAGTGACTTGAAATGCGAGGCTGAATGTGCAGGTAGCTAGCTGGTTTACTTTGGGGTATGAGGAGGGGGGTATTATGTTTGCGCCTGTGTTTGCTTCTCGGAGGTGCTCTTTCTGCAGCTGCTCCGAGCGAATGATTTATCGCAGTGGAAGCGCATCGCTACACGTTACACACGCCGTCCGTTAGGAGCCGTTTCGAGGAACATCTTAATCTAATTTGACGGATTGCTTATTCAAAACGACACGACACAAGTCAAAAGCAAACTATGGTGTTTATACATCTGACAAAGATTTGCCGTAAAGTCCTTGTAATAGATCTATATTCAAGTGTCGACGTAACCCCAGATATAGGATACTACGGCGAGGCGTCCTACGGATTTGACATCGTAATCAGATTGCACATTGTTAAACCAAGGTCACTTACCGCGGCGTAGTGTAATGTGTTCCGCTCAGTCTTATTCAATACGTCAGTCATCTGCGGGATGCCTACGGTTGTATGAAACAACGGAATTCTAATCGACTGTCGATCGTTTTACTCACTTCGACACTCGCGAGTAGATATAACCGTCATTGGATTATTGTAAAGGTGATTAGGAATTCGCGTCGCTGTAAAGTAGGCTTACAATGCGCCTCGTCCTTAGCGTTTTACAGTTCAACACACCAAGCACACATGCGGACACGGCTGTGGTCATTATTACGATATAAATACATTAAGACGTTTAGGAAAAAGTGATAGTACTATACTGATATACTTCAGTGTTATGCTTTTCACTCAATATACTGTACCTTGAAACAGACACGATATCCTCATTCTGTGGTGTCCGGGTAGCTACTTCAGTACCAGGACCAACGTTGTTTAGCTCAGTTATGTGTGATTGTATTTTAAATGAGACTGAGCCGCTGTCTCTTGCACAAGCATCCTCTCTGTGTGTGTGTGTGTGTGTGTGTGTGTGTGTGTGTGTGTGTGCGCATACGTGCGTGTGTGTCTGTGTCTGTTCACTCTATTTCAGTTTAATAGCTTAAAATTATGGTTGTGTCCACAAGGGTGTCATTTTGCATCATTATCCCTACAGTGTATAGGCTGGTAATTACAAGCACTCGGGTGGTCTGAACTTGGTTAGACAGTGGCCGGGGTGAATGAGTGAGTAAACAAGTACTGAACAGCTTTAATGAGCAGAGCGCATGGTCATGTCAAATTACTCTCCCTAGATCTAGCCCTCTGACAGTGTAATTAGAGTCCACGTTCCTACCTTCCTCACTCCCATTGTGCGAGACCCCCAGACGATGGGCGGTGTCCAAACCTGGTGATGTGGGGTGGGGGTGCTGGTTTGAGAGTTAAGTACAGCAATCAACAAGATAATGGCCCACTTGGGGGAGATTGACACCAGGACCGTAATGAGTTGATTGAGTTTGATTTGTGCTTTTGTTCAGCAATGGCCGCGATTGCTGGACCGCACAACATGTTCTTGTGTTTTGGACATTGGAATGAGCAACGTTGGTCTTTAAGGGGCGAAACTTTGCGGAAGGAGACACTGAAGAATGTTGGGTTTTTTGGGTCGCCCATGTCCACACTGTTCCAGGAAGTGCCATTGAGTTGTTCCGGCAGTGGAGGGGAGGTCTGTTTTGAGACCTTTTCTGTCCTTTTTTCCTGTTAGTAGAACCACCTACTGTATACAGGGCCAGCCGAGTGAATACAATTATTAAGTGAGCGTTTTAATAATTTGACTGAAAGTTTTTGAAAAGCTGATGCTCTGGGGTGGGGGGTGGGGGGGCTGCAAACATCAGCTGAAATGCTTCTGATGGAGGCAGACGAGCACCACAGGAGTGAAGAATGCACGTGAGGTTGCTTTGATAAGGTAACTGGACAGAAACCATACCATAGTGTGCTTCCAATGTTGTTTGTATGGTGGTCAGGGGTCATAGACATGTTTAGATCTAAGGAGTAGTTCTCTGTCAAGTCGGCTGAACCTTTTAGAGACCTACCTCATTTCAAGCCATGGCGGTCAAAACAAGATGGTATGTGCAATTATGTGGCTCAGCTGAACAGTAAGCCAGACTTGAGATGACTGGGGTGTTAGTGTAATGGAGTCAAGTTGAAGGAGAGTGTGTACCTGAATCATCATGGCGACTACTCTGTGCTTCATGTTGATTATCTAATTTTCGTTAACATTTCAGAACATCTGTGCCTACATGATAAAGCTGGAACATTGATGAAATTATTTGTATGAACTAGAAGTAACATTAGGAGATGAGAGAGTGTAAAACACTGTTGGTTTTGGTTAATGTGAGGCAGATTTCTGTGACTTCTGTAGTTGTTCTCAGCCAGTATATTTGCAAGAAAATCAGACAAGGCTAGTGAGTCCTGTGTTAGCCACAGTATGTCTGCTACTGCAAATGCAACAGTTGAACCTCTGATTTGTTTGAGACCTTTTTCAGTTTTAAAGCAAAATCTGTTTAAGGTTGGGAATATAAATGATCAACTTCTTGCATGCCTATGAACAGAAAATGTCCAATGATAGAAATACTCCGCTCCTTGAGTGGGTTGTTGTTTTAAGTTTGTAATAAGTGCTGTTTGCATTCAACTTGGTTTTGCATTTGGAATCCAACGTTCTGTGGTCTACATTAGCAAAATCCATATTTGTTGAATTGGTGCGGCTGAGTGGTGTTTCAGATTGATGGTGTGTGTGTGTGGTAAGCACGTTTTATTTGCAGTAGTTGAGATGTTACTCTGAAATCTTCATCAGATATTTAGATATGCGTAACAAGGCAATAGGATACTTTAAACTCTCACACTAGCATTGCTCCATAGTCCGCTCTCAAGTGGTTTTCTGCAACTAGCATAAGGTAATATTACCTGTTAGTTAACATGATCAAGCTTAATAGATTGGAAGGGCGTAGTCTCTTTATTTCATTGGCCTGTCTCATTTTTTAGCCCTAATGTGTGCTCTTAAATGCCAGTGCTGTAAATAGCAGGTGGCCAGGCACAGTAAATAGCGCACAAATCCAGGTCTAAGAGGATTGGCGCTGTGTCTTCAGTGTGGGAACAGCCCTGGCCTGAAGGTGATTGTATGGCTGCATCTCTGTCAATGATCAACCGAGTCAGGAGAAAAGCCCCAGTGTGAGCCCAGAGAGATGGAGGCGCAGGCCTTTATTCTCAGACAGCCATCAGTTATGCCTCTGGCTCTTCCCTGTCACCCCGAAATGGAAATCGCTCTTTCAAGGAGTTGCTTTGCCATCAGAGCTTTTTAATAACGCCGCATTTAAAACCCGGCCGACTCCCGTCAGATATTCCCTGATGCTTGAATTGTAAATGTTTGCCCGTCTCTCTGCCTTGTAAAAAAAAAAAAAAAAGAAAAAGAGAAAATCCTTTTGAAAGCTCGTCTTAAGTGCACAATTAAGTTGACAGTTTAAACGTTACGAGTTTTAATGTTGTTGGGAAGCTCTGGCGGTTATTACCTCGTTATGGGGCTGGCTGCCGCACGGCTTGCCTCCGCAAGGAGCGGGGTGTCGTGTGAAAGCCGGAGATCTCGGCGCAGAGATGGCTGTTAACCCCAGCAGGGCTGGTATTTAGGGTATTTGCGTGGCAAAGTCCTGCGGGACCCCTTCTCCGCCGGAGGAGAAGGAGGATCCTCCCCCCAAATGCTCGCCCGTTGGTTCGTTTGGGCAGGTGCGGGCTCTGTCAAACGTGTTTATTTTGCTTCACGGTTCATACCCCTGGTGGTAAATGGAGCAGGACGGGGGTGCTGGCGGTCTGCAGCTCCTCCGGCACCTTATTTTGCTGCGAGGCAGAGGGACGGCTCAGCTCTGAGCTGCAGGCTCGGGTGTATCCCTTCAGCAGAGAGCCAGTCGTGGATGACATGGCCATGAGGGCACGTCTGCTGTCCTGCCCTGAACATCAAATGCATTCTGTTGAAATTGCAGTGTTGCGAGTTGCATTGGAGCAGGTGATCTTTTGCCCAGTGTGTTGCAATTTTGTAGATCTCTGCTAGCTTAATTTGATTTTTATTCAGAGGTTCAAGAGAGAGTGTATTCAGACTCCGGGGGCCAAAACCAAGTAAATTCTGTGATTAAAATAAACCCACGCAGTAGCTTACCCCCTTGACAGAAACGCCGGCTCTAACCGTAACATCGCACAACAAAGATGAACTAATCAATTCGGAGAGTGGGTGTTTTGAAAACACCCTCCCGCTCCCTGAAGCGGTTGTCTTGGCGTGACACTCAGGTGTGAGTGAGGCTGTTTGTGAGCTCTGGGGTTGGGTTACCGGAGGGAGGGAGGGACGGGAGGGGGGAGAGGGGTGCAGGAAGTGTCTGTCACTCCCCTGAAAAAAAAAACCGCCTTCCCTCTGGTATTGATCCCAGGGCGGTTTCTGTCAGCCTTCTGTCTGACATTCCATCAGAACCACACGCTCAGCCTCCCCGGATCATGTCCAGACTCAACATCATCGGGCCCTCTCTCCTTCCCTCCGCACGGGCGCAGTGAGCGACGCATTATCAGCACTGAACGCTGGCATTGCCTGTCTCTCCTGGCCGAATGGCCGAGACACCTCACACTGCCTCCCGGTGTGTGCCCTCACGCTGCGGACGCACCGTGAGCACGGTGCAGTTACCCCGCCCCTGGGTCAGAAAGGGCCAGTGAGTCGAGGTGGGAGTGAAACCCGGAGGCAAGATCGCATCGCTGGAGAGAAGAAATGCCTCACCCCTGTCAGCTCACCACTGTCTTTTTTTTCCCCCTTTCTTCCTCTTTTCTGTCTCCCTCCTCCCTTTCATTTCTTTCACTCCTTGGGGCAGCACTTTTGTTACTAGGCGAAACTGCTCGAATGGGGGGGACGTTGCGAACCGAGCGATCCGCTCCGAAGGTGGTGTTGTGAGCTGCCCCCTTTCTTCCTGGCTGCGGTTCCGGACTGTGATAATGGAGATTTTTTTTTCTTCTTGGCCGGTGTACAGAGAGCTGCTCCTCACAGCACATTGTTCTCCGGTTACACTCCAGTGTCGCTCCCGCGAGCCTCCGGGCTCCGGGCGAGAGGGGGACACCGCGGGGAGAGGCCCCGCTTCCGAGCAGCCAGCTCCCTGGTCTTTGTCTGAGAGGAGCACGCTTGATTTCCCGGCAGTGTGGCTGTGAAATGAGCCCTGAAATCTCAGCGCCTCCAGGAGGCCCAAGACTCATCTGAATACCCCGGGGCCTGCCCCCACCAACACAGCCAGGGGGCGCTTCTCCTGCGGGGGGGTGGGGTGGGGGGGAGAGTTGCGCTCCTGCATGTCAGCGGTAGGCGCCGGCCCTGTTTGCATACGTCTTCATTATCTCTCTGATGTTATCTGGAAAGAGGGAGGGGGAAGTTGGCCTCTTTCTGTGATTGTTTATTCAATGCGAGGAGCAATTGGAATAGGAAGAGTTGGGGGGGGGGGGGGGCTAATTCGTGTGAATCTCGGATCGATTAAAAGTCAGCCAGTGAATCTGGTGGGCAGCACAGCTGTTATCTGTGCCGAGGGAAGACCGCAGATAGGTAGAGCCGGCCATTGGTCTCTTTTGAAGGTGGGCGTAGCAGAGGTGTGCTCTCTGCCCCACTTCAGCGCCGTAGTTTGTGTCCTCAGCGACTTTCCGGACTGCGGTGAAGTGAGGTGAGGGCAGGAGCTGGGATTAAGCTTGGAAAGCCTTACTCCAGCAGAGCTCTGAGGCTCTTTGTGTTTCGCCGCTGCGGGGACCAGCTGAAGCCGCCTTACTGGATACTTCCAAGCTTTTCAGGCGAACGCCGGTGCCTCCCCCAGGCCTAAACCGGGGCGAAGCCTGCCCTCTGTTCTGCTGAAGCACTTTGAAGAAAGAGATGTGACCTTGCTGGTGATGATGAAATGTGTGAGAGAGGACGGCGCGGAGGCCGTGGAGTCTGCTGCATGCCAAACACCCTACAGTCTGTGCTGCTCTGGCAATTCTTTCCCTCTTTCTTTGCCGATATCCCTCTCAGCCCAACATCTACACTCAGAGGGGTTTTGGATCAGTTCCCTCTCCCCACCCCCCCGGGCCCTTTTAATTTCTCTTTCATGTCCTCCCCGGTTCTGCCCCGTTCACATTTTCTTCAACGCCGGAGGGGCAGTTCCATCGGCGGTGATCAATCCCGCAGGTTTGTCAGTTCGTTGGCTCCGGCCCCCCGACGCCCCGGCTCCCCCCTCGCGCTCGCCCTGCCCACGCCGCGTCCCCCCCCCCCCCCCCCCCCCCCCCGAGCCCCCTTTCTCTCTCCCCGGCGCGACCCGGGCCGCGTCTGTGTGCCAGCAGTAAGCACGGCGCATTCATCCAGCCTCTCGCACGCTGCAGCTCCAGGCCCCCGGTCCCTGGCAGCCACCATGACTAAACCCCAGATGGTGGCTTCTTTCTTCTCCTTCCCCCTGGAGGGTGGAGGTGCGCTGGCTGGGTGCTGCGGTCTGTCTGGCCTCCTTTTCTTTCAGGCGCTGCGGGTTGAATGTAAGAGAGATTTAGGCCTATTAGATCTGGTACCAAGGGGGCCCGGGGAGGGGGGGGGGGGCAATCCTCTCATTTTTTAAAACAAAGGATCGATCTAACGTGGACGCAGTGATTCTAGGTTAAACGGCGCGTCCCGGTTTTAACTCTTTATTTCGCTGCCGCTGCTGCCGCTGCAGTGTTGGAAGAGATCGCGGTGAGCCAGGGGTCTGTGTTGAATTAGGAGCTTTGATGTGCGAGGGCGAAGCCCCCGGCTGAGGGCCCGCGGCTCGGGGAGGAAGTGAACGTCAGCTGTGGGATTTGCAGTATCAATAAATGATGGGTCAACAGGCCGTGTTTGAGGCGGCGAGCGCCGCATCCTTAAAAGGATCACCAGCGCCGCTTTCATGCACAGTGTCTTTACCTTTTAACCCTGCCCTTCCCGGCTCCTTTTGTCAGGCGGGGGAGGAGAAAAGAGCCCCCCCCGCACCACAATGAGCCTTTCAGCACCGTCACACACGCTCGTTTTATCTGCTGAGTATTCATCCTAGGCCAGCTCACCCCCACCCCCCGCATGCTGCACCCCTCACACTGACGCACACACACTTACACACTCACTCACACAGCCACTGACAAATTACACACTTACACTCAACCACACTGACACACACACTTATACACACACACACACCCGCTGAGATATTACACACTTACATGAACAGCCACTGACACATTGCAAACACAGCCCCCATTACACACAGCTACTGACTCAGTACACACACTCACACACAGCCACCAGCACTTTTCACATAAGCAGCTCACACCATTCTCCCAGGAGCTATGTACACACAGACACTAGTATAACCACACACACACACACACACACACACACACACACACACACACACTCGCACAGTCTGGCTCTGTTCACTCAGGAACTGCACTCCCAACTACTGACACTAATCGCGCAAGAGTACCAGCATAGTTGGAACGTAGTTGCCTCAGTAACCACACACACACACACTTGTATTCTCAGCCCCTGACATGTCACACAGTTAAACACAGCCACCACATGTGAGCATTCACAGCCAGGCTCATCATTCGTAACACAGAGTCATGCTCAGCAGACAGCTGAGTTGCTCTCGTGCACAACATCCACCACCATCCACTCCCAAACACAGGCACGCCACCCCCTCGCTCTCGCATCCACCACCATCCGCTCCCAAACACAGGCACGCCACCTCCTCGCTCTCGCATCCACCACCATCCGCTCCCAAACGCAGGCATGCCACCTCCTCGCTCTCGCATCCACCACCATCTGCTCCCAAACACAGGCACGCCACCCCCTCGCTCTCGCATCCACCACCATCCGCTCCCAAACACAGGCACCCCTCGCTCTCGCATCCACCACCATCCGCTCCCAAACACAGGCACGCCACCCCCTCGCTCTCGCATCCACCACCATCCGCTCCCAAACACAGGCACGCCACCTCCTCGCTCTCGCATCCACCACCATCCGCTCCCAAACACAGGCACCCCTCGCTCTCGCATCCACCACCATCCGCTCCCAAACACAAGCACGCCACCCCCTCGCTCTCGCATCCACCACCATCCACTCCCAAACACAGGCACGCCACCTCCTCGCTCTCGCATCCACCACCATCCGCTCCCAAACACAGGCACGCCACCCCCTCGCTCTCGCATCCACCACCATCCGCTCCCAAACACAGGCACGCCACCTCCTCGCTCTCGCATTACAGGCTGAGTAACATTTATCTCTCTCTCCTTCACTCGCGTGTACAAAGACACCGCCACACACACACACTCGCACACACGCACACACATGCTCTGAGACACCCGGCCCCGGTCACATTCTCAGAGACGCAGCTCTCCCTTCCCCCCAGCCTTGAGTGACAGGCGGGAGCAGAAGCGCATGCATCAGATGGTTTGGCATGGTGCGCCGGGGGGTGAGGGGGCCGGCGCTCTCTGGGGTTCAGCTCAGTCCCCTCCATTGTTGGAGCTCCCCACGGCTCCCTCTCTCTGTCTCCAGTCTGGGGGCCGCCGCTCTCTCCGGGGCCCCCGTCCTAGCATGACGCAAAAGGAGGAGGGGGGGTTGGGGGAGGTGAGGCCGCAGGTGAACCGCCCCTCGCGGAGGCTGTCATCGGCTGCTCTCCGGGGCCCCCCCTCCTCTCCCCTCCCCTCCCCTCCAGACACCGCGAGTGCGAGGCCCCCGGTGTGTCTGCGTGATGCAAGAGTGCGGGCGGAGCAGGTAAGAGGAGGCCGTGGGACTGAGCGCGATTGGAGCCGCTCCTCCCACAGACAGCCGGGGTGGGAGGAGAAGTGCCGCGGCGCTACCGGCGGGAATGTCACCCCCGCGGCCCGGGGACTGCGGAGGGAGGGGGGGTGAGGCGCGCTGGAGGCGCAGGCAGGGGGGAGGCCGGCGGGACCTGGGGCAGGGAGAGGAGGAGAAGGAGAAGGAGGAGGAGGAGTGACTGTGGGAGAGAAGGAGAGAGGGGCTCACAGTTGACAGGGAAGAACAAAGACCCTGCCGGATCGGCTCGTCTAGTCTGGGAAACTTTTCTTTTGAAGAGGAATATCACCTGTTCTTTGCAAAAGCCTTCCTTCCTGGCTGCTTTGCTGAAAAAGTGACGTAGGTGCTGTGAAAGGCATGTTTATCAGGATCTCGGTCTGTCTGTTGGCTGGGCTTCAGTCTTTCTTGCGGTGTGGTCATTGTTGGTCTCGTCACATGCAGTGTCTTGTCCCTCTGTTCCCACCGCCTACCTCTGTGTCACTGTGTGCAGACTCTCCCCGTCTTTCCTCTGTTACAGTTACTAAAATCCCATTTTTACTGCTGCGGTGTAATTCCTGGCTAAGTGCTTTCTTTCTGGTAAGCTGGTGTTTAATTTTTGATGGAATTTTTGAAGTGCTTGACTGTTAACGCTGTCTGGAGCAAACATCGATTAACCTCCTTGGCAACGTCTCCTTTACGGTTGGTAAGAGTACATGCTTTACCAGTCTAATCACAGGACAGATTGAAGTTAAATACTTCATACTGCTTGTGACCTAAGGGCATGTCCTTGAGTATAGCTGCCATCTTCTTTGTACCTTTGAGTCTTCCTGGTTGGCTGGGCCTGGTGCGGGCTGCAGTGGCTCTGTGGCATCAGTTGCATTGGGAAACATAAACAGTTCTAGCTTTTTGGTTTGTGGTTCTTGTTCCCCTTAGGTTTTGACAGGAGTAGTACAGTCTCTTCCGCTCTGTCTCGCCTGTACTTTGTTGTGGCCAAAATCCCCCCCCCCCCCAATCTCACTGTATTTTGTCCCAAGTTTGCTCATTGACCTCATTCATTGCCTTTGGCTTTTTTTTAGCTGTGATTACCCAAACATGAAATTGAACTGGACATATCCTTCCTTGGACTGAGTAACTCCAACTGAATTCAGCAGAGTACATTTTCATTTAAGCCAGTTTAATGTACCAGACCGATTATCAAGTAAAATTGAGCTGGACACTTCCTTATTTGATTGTAATAAGTGTGGTTTAATTATCTTTGATTGTACTCAACTTTTATTTTGCAAGCATAATGTGTTAAAGCCATCTTGTCTCTCTGGAGTGAAATCTGAGAACGCACAACTGCTTTGGGACCTGTTGTCTGTCCAGCCGTTTCCTCACCTGGTCCAGAGCCAGGGTCACGTTACAGACCCTACAAAAGGCTGTAGACGGGCAATCTGTCCCGAACCGCCATCTCGTCCAAAGCCGCATTGTCCGCGGACGTGACACCCCCCAAAACCCCTCAGCCCCGGCCGAGTCTGTAGAAATCAGCTCCGAGGACAGCACATCAGAGGGAAGGGGTTGTTTTTTGGACTGATCCGCCTCTGGCGTCTGCGGCGGGGGCTGATCGCAAGCGGCTCTCGGCCTGACAGCTGGGCCGTGTGTGGCGGGGGGGGGGGGGGGGCAGGCCCCTCGTTTTGAAGTGGCCCCCCCGCAGCGCGGCAGCCTGAGCTATAGTGCACATTGAGATGATGGCCTTGGACGGGTTTGGAAAAGGAGAAAAACGGAGCCTTAGTGCAGGCCCTGGGTAGCGTCCAGCCAGTGCTGGGCACTGCGTTTTCCCCCTCTCTGAAGACAGCTGGCCTGCTCGCTGTCGTCTGCTTCCAGGCCCTGCAGGCTGTGGGCTGATGGACCCGGGGCCTGCTCTGTTTGTGTGCGCCGCGGCTGAGAATATAAACAGCGCTTGAAAGGCAGGATCTGTCCACCAGGCCGGCGGTCATGCAGAACGGGCCCTGCTCGAGAGAGGAAGCCGGGGCGATCGCACGCGAGGGCTTCGAGGGGTTCAGGATGTGGCCTCCCCCAAAAACAGCCTCCTGCCCCTTCAAGTTAATGATCCTCACACTGCCCTGGACAATGATCTCATCTCCAGGAAGTCACCCCCCCCCCCCCCCCGCCCCCCACACCATGCCCCCTCACACCTGCCCCTGACATTGAGACAGATACCCCCTCCCTTCCTAAGGAGGCTGGAGCTTTCTCCTCTTGACTGGAACCGGCAATAAAACTGAGCCAGGGCTTCTAGTGTGAGTGGTTGAAGGGGGAAGTTGGTTAGGGGAGCAGAGAGAGGGGGGTTGTCTTGTGTTTAAAAAAAAAAAAAAAAAAAGGCCATTAGTCAGGTGATTAAGCCAGCTCTGTCTCCTGTTCAGTGTAAAATCCACTCACAACCCACCCCCCCCCCCCCCCCTCACGATGGTGCCGGGGGAAGTGAGTCTCCCATGGCGATGGGCTGTGAGGCATTCCAGGAGGCTGAGTGTGCCCCCCCCCCCCACCTCCTCCGTCCCCCCCGGTCTGGTTAAGGTCAGAAGTGCAGAGGTGGCCGGAGGAATGTGGGTCCTGTTGAAGCCCAGCGTCATTGTTCTTCGCCCACAGCTCCCTGGCGGCTTTCTGCAGGAGAGCTGTGCTGTGAAAAGAGCCTGACGCCTTTGCGCCAGAGCGTGATCCAATTTATTTTATAGCAGCTCCCTTTTTTTAGAGAGGATTTTTACTGGGGAGTTGATGAAGGAGCACCTACAGCAGCACAAGTTGCACAGGTTTCTTCCTGCGAGCGACTGAAGGGTGCCTTACAGCTGCGGATGGTACATGGCTGAAGCCGCCTCAGCAAGGTCTCCATGCTCTGCATTGCGTACGCCTGGCTTCTGGTCCTCCTCCTATTTCTCTGGAATTCTCAAAATTGGGAAATTAGACCAAAAACACATCAGGGGTGCCCAGTGCCCTCAGACTCCGCGTGGTCAGATTGCTGAGTTTGCTGCCAGTGTCGTTGTGTAATTGTGTTAATCGTTGGCAGCGTCGTGTTGGGTGGCTTCGGCCCCCGGTGTGCTGCCCTTGGGGGATATGCAGCTTTAATGGCCGCCATAAAACACATACTGTTACCACCTCACTTCCCCCCGGGTGGCTGGCCTCTGCAAAGCGCCCATCACTCGTTGACCCTGACTTCCTCTGACACGCTAGCGCTGGCAACATAGATTCTGTCTGTTTTGATGTGTATGTTCTCATGAAGAGCAACCGCACTATCAAACTGCCCTGGCAAAAGGCAAGACTCCAGTACAGCAGGGGGCAGCGGAGCTTTTTTTTTTATCAGGTCTGTTCGGAGTCTAAATACAACAGAGGAAGGTCTGCTTTGGAGTGCTACAACTGAAAACAACTGTTATCATGGTACCCCAGCCTTTGTCGGCAGTTATGAATTGGTTGGTGAGAGCAGTGGCAGATATGGGGAGGGCTTTGGAGATGACTGTTTTTCTGCTTGCAAGCATGAGGACAGGTTTGAATCAAGAAGCAGGAGAGTGTGGCGCCTATGGCGGTGACTGTGGCATCAGAAACGCTGAGCGTATCCCAAAGTCTGCTGTGAATTTCCAAGCAAAGCCCACACCCCCAACCCACTCTGCCTTCAAGCTGCTCCTCTGGCTGTTAAGAAATTAGCGTCATTCTTTGATGGTGGTTGTCGGATTGCAAAGGCACGCCGCCCTGACGTTGAACAGCGCTGACTGATGCTGCCTGAAGGTGTCGGATCCGGAGAAACGCTGCCTGTTTTAAAGAGGCAGGTAGGAGCGTAGCCTCGGTGCTGACAGAGTCCTGCTGAGGCTGGAGCCTTGCTGTGCCCTGGCTTCTGAGAGCTGATGCAGGGGAGGATCTCTGAGGAGCAGTGTGGGGGTGAGAAGAATGAGGAACGGGGGGGGGGGGGGGGGGTGAGGAGCTGTCGAGATGGGAGTGGGGAGGTGTGTGTGTGTGGGGGGGGGGGTTTACTGCTGCAGGCTCAGCTGTGTGTGAGAGAGAGAAGCCTTCACACCCCTCCCCCCCTGCCCACCTCCCCACCCCTCCCTGCCCAGGGCTGCAGGAGCTGTTAACACTGCAGTGAGGACGGGTCGGTGCCGAGCCTCTCCTCAGAGCGGGGCCCGATACCGCAGGCCCCGTCCACGGGTTCTGGAGCCGGAGATATGGGTGCAGCCGCCAGCCTTATCGCCCCCCCGCCCCCCTTCACCAGGGGCTTCCGTTAAGCTCAGACTGACAGCAGGGCTACTCGTGGCCTGCGCCGCGTGGATTGGCAGGGCTGCGCTTGCTTATCTTCACAGACGGCAGCTCCTCTCCTCGCTGGAGCCGCTGCATGCAGATGGCTTGGGAAGGTCAGATTGCAGGGGGCTCGTTGTTTTCAGCGGCTCGGCCCTCAGCCGGCTGATTACCCCAGGAGGGAGGGCGGATGCGGGGTGGGCAGGGGCAAATGGGCAATGACCTTCGACCCTCCCTGCCCCCAGCTCTACCTGGGGTATAAGTAGTCCAAGAGCAGGGGGTCCTTGGCCCTTTAAGCAGATGTCCCGCTGACTCGCTGTGCTGAAAAGGCACATTCTGATGGCTCCTTTTCAATGAGTGAAGCGTGTGGGAGTTTCCTTCCCTTTGTATGGCCAAACTAACTGTAGTATCCTCTGTGTGACACTATCCAAGCACAACCGCTGAAGCAGAGCTTTAGTACAGTCTTCTGGCGTGATCTCTCTCTCTCTCTCTCCCCCCCCCCCCTCTCTCTATCTCTCTCTCTCACTCTCCCTCCCTCTTTCCCTCTCTCTCTCTCTCTCCCTCTGTCTCTCTCTCTCTCTCTCTCTCTCTCTCTCTCCCTCCCTCCCTCCCTCTTTCCCTCTCTTTCTCTCTCTCTCTGTCCCTCTCTCTCTCTCTCTCTCTCTCTGACTCTCTCTCTGTCTCTCTCTCTCCCTCCCTCCCTCTTTCTCTCTCTGTCCCTCTCTCTCTCTCTCTCTCTCTCCCTCTCCTCGGCTGTTAGTTGGGTGCAGTGCCTGTTAGTCAGGCCTCCAGTATTTTCACCTCTGACCCAGTCCTCCCAGGTGTGGAGGTGCACTCACACCTGAGCTATGGCAGGCATTCGGCTTGTTCGGCTCTCCCGCCGTCCCGTGCGGAGCGGCTGCGGGGCGTCTCAGGCAGAGCGGAGCTTCGCGGGGCGGAGAGGCGTGTCCCGGCAGGGGCAGCCTGAGTCAGAGCCGGGCACACGCAGGGGACGGGCAGCCTCCAGACGTGACTCAGCACAGACTCACCCTCCCGCCCTTGCGCTCACCTGGGGAAGGGACTTGTAGGAGCAAGTCGACTTCCTGTGAAGTTGCACAGTTGTGAACTGATGTATGCGCGCACGCACACACACACACACACACACACACACACACACACAGTCACGCTCGGTGCTTGACCATAATGCCGCTGTGTTGGATAGGACCTGTATTCGCAGGGGTGACCATGCCGCCTCTCCCTCCCAGTGTAAACCCCCCACCCCCACACCAGGCTGCTCTCTCCAGCCTGGCTGAGGATGATTCGGCAGTTCGATTCCCCCCCTTTCTGTCTGAGCTTTAAACCAGGCCTCAGGCCTGGCGTGGTTGTAATCCCGGTGCATTGTGGGAGCAGCCGTGGCTGCGTTTGATCCCTGCAGAGGACCCGGGCAGGAGGGGAAAGGGAGCAGAGCGGCCAGGTGTTTTACAGAGTCGCAGGGGAGGGATTCGGCGCCGCCAAGAAAGAACACACACACACACACACACACACACACACACACACACACACACACACACACACACACACACACACACACACACACACACACACACACACACACACTCTCGCGCACAGACACTATTAATTCCCCTCCTTCGCCATCTGAGCAGTTGAATTGCACTTCAAAAGGTAGGAGCGGGGCAGGGCTAATCCAGCGAGGGTCTCGCTCCCCTGGCTGGCCTCAGGTTTGAAGTGTGATCAAAGTGTGGGCTGCGCTGATGGATGAGCCCGGTCCATCCGCCCGGCCTGTCGGGGGACGAGGAAGTGGCAGCGAGCGTGACACAGGATCTGAGCGTCCTGCGGAAAGGGGAGGCCAGCACACACACACACACACACACACACACACACACACACACACACACACACACACTTACACACACTTACACACACTTACACACACTTACACACACTTACACACACACTTACACACACACACACACACACACGCACACACACCAGCCCAAACACATACGTAACACACACACACACACACCAACAAAAACACATACTTAACACACTTGTGTATATGTACACACACACACACCAGCACAAATACATACTTAACACACTTATGTGTATACACAAGCACAAACACACATGTACACACACACTCACACAGGCATGCACTCACTCAAGCACAGACGTGCACACACTCACTCACACTCACGCATGAGCCAGAGCTCAGACATTGTCTACGCACAGCAGGCTAATCCAGTCCAGCTGTCACCAGGTGGATGCAGCCAACAGGTTTCTCCTGCAGAGGGGTGGAGCGGCGGGCAGAGCAGGGCCTTGTTGCAGCTTGCGCCTGTGAGCTTTACGCCGGGGCTCGAGGCGAGCGGAGCCGCAGTGAATGGAGGGGGCTTTTCTGTGAGGCGGCTTGCTGGCTTAAGGATTAACTTCGCTCACAGTTACCGGGCCCCGCGCCGGGGTCCATCTTACAGCCCGAATTAGGCATGTGTCAGCGCACAGCCCGGCAGAGCTGATGAATAGCCTCCCTAAAACGAGTCATTAAAAAGTGCTGGAGGAGCTTAATGAAGTGTGGGGCGGGAGAGGCCGAGAGCCTGAACGGTGTGTGTGTCTCAGATAAGATCAGGGCCTGATCCCCCGGCATTTCTTCTGCATTGTAAGAGCGAGCGAGAGCGAGAGGGAGAGGGAGAGGTGTGGGAGCGTTATCCTGAGCGGCAGCATTCTCAGCTCATCCTGTTTTTCAACCCTCCCTCCGCCTCGCGTTCCTGCTGACTTCTGGCTCCGGGTTTCCGCATCCCCCCCCCCCCCTGCCACCAGGAGGTGTGCGGGGTGACCCCACGTGACCCTCCTCCACCCCCACCCCCCTCCCACACCAGTGCCTCATGAGGAGAGGCGGAGAACTGCGGCCCGAGGGCCCCTCTCGCCCCCGGCTTGGTTCTGCAGGAGTGCTGTGACAGTGCGTGGGGAGAGAAGAGCTTGTGCGGTGAATGCCGAGTGCTGAGAGTCGCAGAGTGAGCATTAGAGTGGGGGGGGGGGTTTAAAACTGCTGGCAGTGCTATACAAGTGGTGACTGAGGGCTCGCAGTGCATCATGGGAGGGGTGTTAAAGGAGATAGACACAAGGGGTGATGGAGCACTTGGCATTTGCATTTTTGTCCTCTTGCTGCACCACCTCCTCCCACCCCCCCCTTTCTCTCTCTCTCTCTCTCTCTCTCTCTCTCTCTCTCTCTCTCTCTCTCTCTCTCTCTCTCTCTCTCTCTCTCTCTCTCTCTCTGAAGGGTTTGGTATCCTCAGGAGAAAGCAGTGCATGCTGGGTAGGCTGTGGCAGGGCTGGGTCATAGCAGGAGGAGGAGGGGAGGGGGCCTGGCTGTGATTTTCGGTCTCCTGCTGCTGCCTCTCCCCGGCTCTTTCAGCACCGCAGAGTTTACTCTCCCGCTTACTAACGCTTCATAAAACCTCAATGCCGCTCCCACAATGGCAGGCAGGAGAGGGGTCAGGGTTGAACTTGAACCCCATCTTCAACCGCTGCCTGAAAGGCATCATGGGAGAAGGCGTGAGCTCCCTCCCCGCCCCTCCCCTTCAAGAGCAAACGCACGTACGCACGCTCGCACACAAACACACACGCAAGCGGCGAGCAGAGGCACATCTGCAGTCCGCCGTCATGGAGGTAGCTGCTTTCACAGTAACAGGTTGTGTATGAATGGGCTGTGTCTTACTGTAAATAATGCATCTGGTATATAATGCACACAGAGGTTTTGGGGCCACCTTGAGGAAATTAAAGAATATCTGTGTCTGTGGCAGTCCCCTCTGTGTTGTCTGAGCGATGATGCTGCTTGTGATGGAAAGCGTTATGTCATGGTGGGTGCTGGTTTGTGTGAGAAATTTAACGACACATTAAAACACCCGCATAGTCTTTCTTTGGCTGTCTGAAAAAGCTGAAAAGCTGACTGGGCAGTGGAGACACGCAGCAGGGCTGTTTCTGCTGTCCCGTCCGCGCTGTCCTAAAGTTGCACCTCTGATGTTTTGGTGTGCCTTTGAAGCCGTGCCCTTGTGTAACCCAGCGCTAGTGTTGTGTGTGTGTGTGTGTGTGTGTGTGTGTGTGTGTGTGTGTGTGTGTGTGTGTGTGTGTGTGTGTGTGTGTGTGTGTGTGTGCGCGTGCGATATATACGCCTCTGCGGCTGACCTCTACCCCCTGCTGCTGTCCTGTGTTTGGCAGGAGTTGGAGGAGGCGTTGCTGAAGCGGGACCAAGACTTCCTGGCCGACCTCATCTCCTCTCTCCTGCAGGGCTGCTACCAGCGCACCGACATCACGTGAGTCCCCCCCCCCCCGTACACCCCCTTTACTCACTGACTCACCTGCTCCCCAACACACAGGACACAGCCAGACTCCCCCCACCCCCCTCTGTACACCCCCTTTACTCACTGACTCACCTGCTCCCCAACACACAGGACACAGCCAGACTTCTCTCCCCCCCACAGTAATGATTTGACAGGTATCCTAGCAACCTCCTTCACTTTGTCGCCCCTCCACTCTTTGGGGAGCCCCCCCAGGCCTTTGTGCTGAACAGGAAGTGGGAGTCACAGAAACAGGAAATTGTCGTGTGGGAATGGACGGTCTCAGCCTTTGTGAGTCACGTTGAGTCAGGTTTGAGTTGGTACGCGTGGGTGGGTTCCTCGGTCAGTGGCAACCCCCCACCCCCCACCCCATCCCACCTGGAACAGTGGAGCTGTAGCTGTGTGCAGGGAGGGGCTTTTTTCTGGTGGTTGGTAGGTCCTGGTGGAGTCAGTGAAAAGAGAGGTGGTGGGGGGGGGGGTTCTCTGGCGAGACGAATGGCTCAGTCCTTCAGAGGGGCCTTGACTCGGGAGGGAGGAATGAGCCACTTTCTACACCCCGGCAGGCGGTAACAGGACGGGCCGCTTTATTGGATCAGACAGCCGCTGGCATCCTGGGGGCGGCTGCTCGGCTCTGGCCTTTCACAGAGCCGGCCTTTTCATCCGCACGCGTTACACGCCCCGCCGGAGTGGGGGAGGGTGTGTGTGTGTGTGTGTGTGTGTGAGAGAGTGTGAGAGAGAGAGGGGGGGAGCCTGCAGCTGTGTGAAAGTGCACTCTGCTCTTTCAAGATAAGCCATTCTTTCTCCCTTTCTCCCCCTATTCTTCGCTGCTGTTGCACTTGTTCTCCCCCCTGCCCTGAGCCCCTTGTTTCTGTGCATCTGAGCAGGAACTGAGGATCTTCATGGGTCCGAATGAATCAAAAACCCAACCTGACCCGGAATCAACGCTTATTTACCCACCCAACATTAAAAAAAAAAAAAAATGGAATTAATGGGAAGTGGCACGCTTGCTTTTCCCGGAACGGCTACAGTATGACGGCATAAATTAGACTTTATTACACGTCTCAACAAAAGGCCAAATGGAATTGAGACATAATGTGTGTGTTTTGTAAAACAAATGGCTCGAAAGGCCGGCATTTGCAAGTGAATGCTTTGTCACACACACGTTCACACACACACCCTTTTTGAATCCCAGTGGATTTTGGACTCGCAGTGAAGACTGAAGACCAAATGAAGTCACTTGTCAGGGGATTTTTGGCCCAGAACTAACAATCAGTATGTTTTTGTTTATGATACCAATGGGAAATGGGGACAAGATCATAAAGCCCATTGACTCTCCCGAATAGATGTCAAGCAAAAGTGTTACACCATAACTTTGATAAATTTTTACAGGTATGACAGTGTAATTGGATCTCTCATTGGCTCATCAAAGAAATTTTTTTTTTCCCCAGAGGCCTTTTTCATGACAGTATTGAAGGTTTTGACATGTTACTAGATGGCAGTGTGTACACACAATTGACCTTTCAACGACCCACAGGTCTGAAACACAAAAGGAAATTTGATTTTGAAAGGTCCGGCGATGTGCACGCGAGTGTGTTCGGGAAGATAAATGAGGCGCCCTGTGCCCCCCCGTCCCTTGTTCTCCTCTGCACTTCAGGCCCCAGGCCTTCAGCAGTTACCTGGATGACATCATCAACTACCGCTGGGAGCTGGAGGAGGGGAAGCCCAACCCGCTGCGGGAGGGCCCCTTCGAAGAGCTGGCCCCCCGCACGCAGGTGGAGCTCCTGCACCGCCTGTGTGACTACCGCCTGGACGCTGCCGACGTCTTCGATCTGCTCAAGGTAAAGCGCTCCCTGCGGAGTCGAGCCCGCAGCACCTCCGGTCCGTGTCCGTATTCCGCTGCAGTGTTTCCGTCTGGGAGATGCCACTGCTGTGTGTGCCTTCGTAGGGTTCCTGCTTGTGTTGCAGATACTCCAGAGGTGTATGTCGTTTGGAGGGAATAGTCAGTGTGGCCAGTAGATTATGGGTTTTTTTTTTTTTGAGGAACTTGACCTGAAGAATTTAATGAGAATGTGAGATGCTCTTACAGCATGATGTGTATAAATGCATTAAAACTCTAAATGCGGTTAATGGTGTGTTCTTTTTCCCCCGCATTTAGCAATGTTTAGGGCTGTCTCAGAAATTTTCTCTCTCGCTTATTTTCATTGCTCTTGACGGTTGCGTGAGGAGAATGAAATCAAAAGTGGAGCAGCTGATTTCTGTCCGAGAGTTGTAGTGGCTGAAGGGTTTCAGAGATCCGGCTGCCTTGCTGCTCTGGAGCTGTGGTGCGAGCTTCAGCTCCCATTCTTATTCAGAACAGGTCCCATGCAAAACCCAAGGCGTCATTGCCTCCCTGCACTATTGACACTCACGCAGCCACATCACCTCTGACATCTCTGCCTTCTGAAACTGTGCTTTCTAGTGCAGTCTAGTAAACTATGCAGGGTACTGGTGGACTGGACTTTCTGCTGAATTTTCACTGATGTTGGATCGTCCGATCGTAGGGACTCGATGCGGACAGCTTGCGGGTGGAGCCGCTGGGGCAGGACGGAAACGGCGCCCTCTACTGGTACTTCTACGGCACGCGCATGTACAAGGAGGAGCCGGTCAAGCCGAAGCCCGGCGAGGTCAGGTAAGGTGGACGTGGCGGGGCTTGTGCTGCTGCTGACCTTTACACGCCCTGAAGCAGCAGCACCTCTACCAGGGGCTGGTGTGCGGTTACCGGGGTGTCCCTAGCTTGCCTTCTCTGCTCCGTCAGTAGTGAAGTGATGAGCGGCCTCAGCAGTTTAAGTGATTGCCTGTCTTGTCTCTGCAGTGAAGTCGCTGAGGTTAAAGTCCCAGAGAAAAGGAAAAGGGGACGACCACCAAAGAAGAAGAAGCTGGAGGAACAGCAGCTGAGGTAGGACTCTATCATCTGTGCTAATGACCTTTTTTTTTTTTGCAGAGTAAAGCAATTTGAAAATCCATTCCCATACCATTGTAGTCAGTGGTGTCTTCTACATCTCCCCTGCTGTCACCGTGTGACTTTTACCTGTCTGTTTGATTGGCCAGCTGGCTGATCTGTACCCTGCTTGTGTAGGACTATATTCAGACCAAACCTCAGATCTGCCTCAAAATAGCATGCGCTGTATGATGCTGGCACAGACACACTGGCTCTGTCTTGCCTTGGTTAAGGAACCCAGTGAGGAAGCTCATTATAGTGGAGATGAGAGAAGGGCAGAGGTGTGTGTGAGTGTGTGGTTGTGTGTGTGGTTGTGTGTGTGGTTGTGTGTGTGGTTGTGTGTGTGTGTGTGTGTGTGTGTGTGAGTGTGTGTGAGTGTGTGTGAGTGTGTGTGAGTGGTTGTGTGTGTGTGTGTGAGTGGTTGTGTGTGTGTGTATATGTGTGTGTGGGGGTGATGGTGTGCGCATGGTAACTGACACTGACTGCTTGCTTGCTCTATTCTTCAGCGAGGTGAACAGTGTGAAAAAGGAGGAGAATGGAACGGGGGTCGTGCAGCCAGGCACGGGTGAGTGGATTTAAGAAGAGCTTTTGGAACGATTCCCCCCCCCCCCACCCCACTGCGGTTATTGCTGTCCTGAAAGGTCTTCTCACTGTGGTAGATGATGATGATTGTGGTGATGGAGGTAGTAGGTGTCGCCCTGGAAACAGTTTCCCTGAAACGCTTTCAAATGCAGCACAGTGCAGTGGTTCCCATACCTTACGGATACCCCACCTAGTGATAACATTTGGGAGAGGTGAGCAGCCGTGCTGCTGTATGCATGTTTTCAGTGTCCTGTTGAGGATGGGGGGTGGGGTGGGGTGTTAGGGGCGGGGCTGCTGCCTATGACACGGGATGATGGAACGCCCCCCCCGATCCCTCCCGCAGAGCGTGAACGCGGCACCTGGTCACTGGTGTGTGACACGGAAGAGCAGTGGCTGAGCCTGGCCGACAGCATCAAGGACAAGACGTCGCCCCAGGACCGTCACCTCTACCGCATCATCAGCCAGAACTTCCTGCCTGAGATCAGGAGCATGATCGAGCACAAGGTCAGTTCCACAGAGAGCCCGCCCATACACACAGAGGCACATACACACACGCACACACATATATGCCCACTCCCAGCAGCCAAATCTGTTGTCTCAAATACATTCACTGGCTTCCCACATGCCCAGTCATTACATTACATTACATTACAGCGTTGGCATTTAGCAGATGCCCTTATCCAGAGTGACTTGCATAAGTTACAGTTTTTATTCATTTGTACAGCTGGATATTTACTGTGGCAATTCCCGGTTAAGTACCATCTACCACAACAGCAGTGCCCCGGCAGGGAATCGAACCGGCAACTTTCCGGTTGGGAGTCCTGCTCCCTACCAATATGCTACATTGCCGCACTGCCGGTCCTCCTCGATGCTTGAGCTTCACACAGTTTGCTGTGAGCTGGGGGTTGATGGATGGAGTTTGAAAGGCGTGCGGGGCAGGTGTGAGGTGGGGGCAGAAGGGAGGGGGGGGGGGGGTTTGATTGTACTCGCCCTGCGATGCCATCTCGCATCCCCCCCAAGGTCACTTTGCCCCAACTCAGCAGGGCATCGTATTCCACTTGGCAGCAACTCTCTGAACATCAGGCAGAAATACTCATCTCTTTTGTGTAATACAGCTGCTCCAGGGTGGCGGTAGGGCATTGTGGGTAAGGCTTTTATGTTGGCTCCTAGCAGAAAGGTTGGCTGTTTGATGTCCACACAGAAGTGAACAGTAACACACACACCTAAGTTTTTATGAGGCAGCAAGCACATTGGCTAAATAACAACCTGAAAATCTCACAAGCGTACTGTTCTTATACTCTCTCAACATAAAATCAATTAATCACTAATTTACCTGCCTAATATCCCTTTCACTATGCCATGTAAATGGGGTCAATAAGCACTTGTGATTTTAACAAGGTTTTGGGTTTGACTTGTGGCAATGCCCTATGTGAGAACAAACAGCCTGAAATTTTCTCAATCTTGTAAGGTAGAGTGCCAAATAAAGGCACAGAGTATATTCTATATTTAAAGCTCATGAAAAACAGGTTGCCAAAGCACTACTGAGCTACTGCCAATGACACTATACTTCACTGCAGAAATATTGTGAACCCATCAAAGTTTGTGTGACAGTTTTGCGAAGTACGCCTGCAGGGAAGTCATCAGCTCAAGTGGTTAGTGAACTTGTCATTATTGTGCGGGGAAAGGCTGCACATCAGCTCAACTCAAAGCAGTCAGGAATGCACATCCTGTTTAGCACAAGGTCAGGCTTCAGCTAATGCTAAGTTTTACTTTGACTAGCCTCAAAATCAAAGCTGGTAGGATTTCGTGTTTAAATCAGAGCTCCCAACAGTTTCCTACAAGATCAGATGCCAGGTCATCCTGGCGCACAGCCTCCACATCAATGGCAAATTTCCACTTACTCAAAGAATTTTTGCACTACCATATTTTTGCAGAAATGTTTTGAAATGTTTTCCCCACTACCTTACTCACTGATGCAGGCAAACATTTTGTGAAGGAGCAGGGTCATAGCCGCTGGACACTAGGGCTGACTGAGAAAGAGGGCCCATCTCACCCTGAGGCGGGATTAGCCTCTTGATTGACAGCCCGTGTTCTTGCTGGCCACTCCCACCTCCTAACTGCTGACGCCAGAGACTGTCCATCTTTGCTGTGTGGGATTAATGGCCGCCGGTAATGCACTGAGTGTTTAAGGAAATAAATAAATAAAAAGCAGGCCGGACGAGCATTGGACCGGGCTGGGGGGGGGGGGTGCAGCAGCTCAGCACTTTGTTTGACAGCTCTCAACCCAACCCGCCCCCCCTGCAGTCGCCGTGAGCGCCTCCGGCCCCGCCACGGCCCCCGCCCTTGCTGCTCGCGCACGTCCCCCGAGCTGCTGTCAGAGCTCCTCTTTCCACAAGCTTAAGCCCGGCTCACACCAGGCGCATGCGACTGATCGCTTCTGACAGGGACTGCAAAGGCCACTCCCTGACCGAGAGACTCCCCCCCCCGGGCCCCTCAGCTCACTCTGCCTCTCTGTCTCTTCCCCTGTCCCCCACTAGCATTTCCCAGCATTGCCTCCTGTGCTTAAAACCGTGCCCTGTATTGTTTTATGACTTTACATTTACATTAACGTCATCCGGAGCACATTCCATAGGTTACAGTTTTACATGTTATCCATTTATACAGCTGGGTATTTACTGAGGCAAATGTGGGTTAAGCACCTTGCTCAAGGGTACAGCAGCGATGCCCCAGCAGGGAAATCGAACCCTTGTGTTTACAAGCCCTGGACCTTACCACTATGCTACACTGCTGCCTCCCATATACAAAAATACATTGTTTTATGTGTTTTATTTATTACATTGTTGATGGTGACACTTCGGCAGGAAAGGTTTTGATTTGGTGCGAGTGGTTAAGTGGGCGGATGACCTCCTGACAGGGGGGTGGGGGCTGGAGGTGCAGGTTGAGGGGCAGAGGCCAGCGGAGCTGGCCCCCCAGCCCCCCAGGGGCGCGTGACCCTGCTGACTCCCCGCAGTCGCTCTGTCGGTTTCCTCCCGGGCCTGCCAGGGATTTCGGCTGCTCTTTTCGGGGGCCGGGGGTCACGCTGGCACTGAAGTAAACACGTGTGCGTGCGAGCGAGAGAGAGAGGGAGAGAGAGAGAGAGAGAGAGATACTGAGCCACGTTTGAGCTCTTCCTGTCTGCGTTCCAGGAAAAAGAGCACAGGGAGAAGGAGCCTGCCCCAGTCCGCAGCTCAAACCGCCTCTCTGCCAAGCGCATCACACAAGAGGCAGAGGTGAGTGAAATTGCACGCTGAACTGCTCAAAGAGAGGACACTGCTGATGAGTGCTGACCGGGGGCCTGTGAGCGTTGGGCACTGACACGTGTGTGTCTGTGTGTGCGTGTGTGTAGGAGACTCTGCAGGCCATTGCAGAGGTTGCGCAGCAGAAGCAGAGGGAGGAGGAGGTAGACAGACAGAGGCTGCTGGCGGAGCAGCGGAAGGAGGAGGAGAGACTGCTGCAGGAGGAGCGTCAGCGGGAGGAGCTGGAGAGGATCAAAGCTGTGGAAGGTGAGGGGGCGGAGCATCAGCCATCAGAGGGTGAGCGGGTGGAGCACTGGGGTGTGGAGTGGGTGGAGTATTGGGTTGTGAAGGGTGAGAGGGTGGAGTATTGGGTGATGAAGGAGGAAGAGCATTGGGTAGAGGAGGGTGAGGGGGGTGGAGCATTGGGTGATGAAGGAAGAAGAGCATTGGGTTGTGAAGGGTGAGGGGGGTGGAGTATTGGGTCAAGAAGGCTGAAGAGGAGGATGAACGCTGGACTGTTGAGGGTGAGGGGGTGGAGCATCAGGCAGTGGTGGGTGAGGAAGAGGAGCACTAGGTAGTGGAGGTTGAGGGAGTGGAGCAGTGGGCAGTGGAGGGTGACAGGGCGGAGCACCCGAGCTCAGAGATTTGAAGAACGACAGCAAGTGGGCCTTGTTGGAATGAGATGACATGCTGTACTGCTCAGGTCCTGAGAATGTGGATTTCCATCGCCTGTGTTTGTTCAATTAAGAAATGAAGAAATCCGAAGTGCAGGGGAGAGGCGTGTCCACTGTAATCCAGACAGAGTGATTTATTGCTCTGCTCCTGAATAATGCAACAGTCAGCTCCCTGCCTTGCTCTGCTGCTGATCTCCGGCCGAACAGTCTGCGCGGCGGAGAGCGGGAACCCTCATCCCTGTTAATCACAAGACTCCTCTCTCTGTGATGTCATCTGTCAGGGGTTAATTAACAAGTGATTGTGCGCATCACTGCGGCACTCTCATTAATGTATTATGGATGTGGACTTGGACCCTGGGCTCATCTCCAGCGCGTCGTCTCTGAAGAATCCCCTTCTCAAACAGCTTTAATCCGTGCAGCAGGGGGTAGCCTTTAGAGCCTTCTAATGTCAGAGTGTGGAGAAATACGCTCACTTTATGGTTCTTTACCTTTAATCAGCCATGCCTGCAAAGGATGCACGGTGGAAGTGGTGTCTGCAGCCTCGTTCTGACTCGGCCTGATTAGCGAGGGTGATCGGCAGGTGATGCGGGGTGTAACAGGTGCTGTAGACGGAAGCTAGGGAGGGCAGGAAATGGCTGCTTCAGTGGATGGATTGTTCTGGAATTTGTGTTAGCCTTTCAGAGATGGGGAGTGCCGTTCCCATCGCTGTTTGAGCCGCTCCAGCTTTTACTGGAGGCAGTCAGAAGAGGCAGGAAACGGGGACATTTACATTTATTCATTTGGCAGATGCTTTTATCCAAAGTCACCTACAAGTGGAGCAGAGTACAACACAAGCAAAAAGCCACATAAGGAGTCAACAACATTAGAAGCGCAACATGACCGAGTTTCAGTAGTTTGCCAGACACGGTAGCTGGTAGAGATACGACTGCACCACGAAACCACCAGTGCGCGCTCAGAGAATCAGCCTGCTTCCAGTATAACCTGGGACGGCTCTGCTGTGTATCGGGGTGTGCCGTTTCCTCTCCTGACCTTTAGTGGGAATGTTGCCGACCCGCCATGTTTACTCTCCCCTGTGTCAGAGCGCGCGCGGAGGCGGAAACAGCGAGAGGAGAAGGCGTGGCTTCTGTCCCAGGGCAAGGAGCTGCCCCCCGAGCTGCTGCACCTGGAGCCGCACTCACCTGTCCGCCGCAGCCGCAGGACCAAGGAGTTGTAAGAGCACCCCGCCCCCACGCCTCAGCACACCCATCTGTAGCAGCTGCCCACCCCACTGCTCTCCATATACCCCCTCTGTCCCCTGTAATATCCCCATAATATACCATCTAACGTGGATTAAGTTTGCACTTTTATTTTACTTTTCGGGGTTTATTCTCTGTTTTTAATGGTATATAACATTTACGTACCCTGCTTTCACAGGTGGCTTCTGGTACCGCATCTTAGTTGATGACTAGCGCACAAAGCAATTTATTCCACAGTATAGTTTTTTTTTTTTCCCCCTCCACAGCGTGGGTTTACAGAGTCAAATGCAGTTATTCATTAAGAAAACATCAGCAGCAATACCACCCATAATCTTCAGCAAAAGGGTTCCTCAAGTTTTTAGGCCATTAACCCCTCTGAACGTTCTCATC
This sequence comes from Megalops cyprinoides, assembly GCF_013368585.1. Lineage (NCBI taxonomy): Eukaryota > Metazoa > Chordata > Actinopteri > Elopiformes > Megalopidae > Megalops > Megalops cyprinoides. The sequence continues at coordinate 16,808,524 of NC_050605.1, forward strand.
AGTGAAGTTTCCCTTTGTATTTTTCAGCTATGAGATTGATGATGATTACACAGCTCTGTACAAAGGTAAGCTTATTTTTGTCATGCCGTGGATGTGAAACTGATTTACCCGTTAGAGAGTGATGGGAGTTGACGAATGGCTGTGTTTGTCATTGGTCCTGGTGATGGGTATATACCAGTGTGGCTGATGATTGGCTGGTGTGGGTAAGGTCCAGCCCTTATGTTCTCCCCCTGTCTGTGGCTCCTCCTCCAGTGCTGGAGGCCCTGAAGGCCCACAAGGATGCCTGGCCCTTCATGGAGCCCGTGGACGAGTCTTACGCTCCTAACTACCACGAGATCATCCAGGTGAGCTCAGGACAGCAGGAAGTCGTCCGAATCGCATTGGCACAGGCCTTGAGAATTTATCCTGCAAGCAAAGTTTGTGCACAGATAACATTAATCAAATTAGCATTTCCGTAGTGCTTTAAATTCCTTAAATGTGTTCATCCAGAAATCTCACGGGAAGTATTCAGATGTTATGCGGCCCTTAAAGAGTAATTGACAGTAAAAAATCTTTCCCGAGAGCAAAATGTATGCATCTTCCTTTACAAGGCTTTAGATGTCACCTCCTATCAAGTCTATTCATGTCAGTGTGCTTATATTGCTAACAAATTGGCTAAGCTCACTGGCTTGTTCATAAAGCCCACTAAAAATGTCATTAGTGGCTGATATTCTCTGTCAGTAGCATTCACAAGTGTTTTGACAGAAATTTGTCTAAAATTATTTACCCCCACAATTCCATCTGCAAGGTTTTATTTGAATTTGCCTATCACAGCAATGAAAATATTCTTCAAAAATCTTTAAATTTATGCTCAGTATGTCACTGAATAGCTGTGGAAAATACAAATCTTATTTGAGCGCGAACCCTGTATAATGCGCATTTCCCATTCTTTGTTGGTTTTTCCCCCAGACCCCCATGGACCTGTCCACCATTGAGAAGAAGCTGAACGAAGGGGAGTACATCGCCAAGGACGAGTTCGTGGCCGACGTGAAGCTCATGTTCGAGAACTGCCAGGAGTACAACGGCGAGGACAGCGGTAAGACGTTTCTGCGACCCGCCGGTTCCTGCAACGCTCATATGCGACACCCAGCAGCCAGTCCCAGCAGCCTGAAGCGGAGCTTGGTATCTTTGCTGAATCGCCAGCCTGTTCATGAAAGGAGGAACAAGAGTCCTTCAGCTCTACATTGTGGTTCCAACCAATTCACTGATGTAGCAGATATAGCACTGCTGTGTGCTTCCAAGTGGAGGGAGCAAGTCCCTCAGGCACCGGGCAGGGGGGGGATTTTTAAAGGAGATTTTGATCTTCATGCACACATGCATTCATGTATGAAGCCAGGGCCGGTTTTCAATAAGAGCGCGGAGAGATGAAGACAGGCGCTTGCGGTGAAGGTCTCTGCGGAGGCCTTTAGCAGGACAGGAGCGATTTGACTTTGATTAATGAGAGAGAGAGAGCTGTCAGTCCTCCGGCGAGCTGGACCCTGCAGTGCAGGGCTTCAGTGTGAGCCTGAGAGACATTCCAGTCTGTTTTTCTCAAACCCCCCCCTCTTTGGAGCCATCCATCCGTCTCAGTGCCCTCTCAGGGGAGGAGCACAGGGGTCAGAGGTCCACTCTGGCCATCTGACCTGGTCAGTGGACTGGGGCTCGCTGAAGAAATGTGTGAGGGATTGTGTGTGTGTGTGTGTCTGTGCGTGTGTGCTTGCTCTGTTTGTGTGTGTGCGCGCATGAGGTTGCGCTCGTGTGTGTGTGTGTGTTTATGCACGTGTGTGTTAGATAAGAGATGAATGAGTTCTCTGTGCACGCTGTCCTCAGAGTACACCATGATGGCGGAGTCTCTGGAGCGCTGCTTCAGCAAGGCCCTGCTGAAGCACTTCCCGTCGGAGGAGGGCGACACGGACGAGGAGTTCCACATCAGCGGCGAGGACCGCGAGCGTGAGCGCAAGGAAAAGAGGCGGAGCCGCGGCCAGCGGCAGGCCGGGCCCGAGAGCCTGATCCGGGCCACGGAGCAGGCCAAACGGCGGTACGCCCCGCATAGCGGCAAGGGCAGCGCCCACCCGGAGGAGGAGAAGCACAAACCTGCCCCCCCGCCACCCGCCGTGCACCGGGCCAACGGGCCCCAGCCCGGCCCTGACCCCCGCTCCGGCCCCCATCACCCAGCCCAGCCGGTGAGATATCAGCGCACTCTCTGTGTCCTTCTGCCTGTCCTTCACACTCACAAATAACGCCCCCCGGGTGCCTTCAAGAGAGAGCTGAAAATTCATCTCTTCAAGCTGCATCTCTAGTCTACCTTCTAGTCTACCTGTCGATCCTATTTATCCCTATTCTCTGTTCAAAAAAAGCACTTTACACTAGTTTATCACTTAACTCAGTATCTTACTGACCTCTTGTAATACTTCTCAATAACTGCTATTAGCATAGCGATGCACTTTGGATGTCGCTCTGGGTAGGAGCGTCTGCTAAATGATGTAATGTAATGTAATAAGGCAGCAGTGGTTTGTGGTAAACCTGTGTTGTTCCACGGGTATTCATGTGTTAAATTGATCATCTCATTTTTGACAGCATCTAAAAGGTGCTCACCTGAACACCTGAAACACTACCACCTAAAGCACATTCTTATGTCTTGATCTTTGTTTTCAAATCTGTGGTTCCATGCACTCGTACAAGGTAGCTAGTGGAGATTCCTGGTCTGACCAGCTATTGAAACTTCATGACTCCTTTATATGGCTATTTGCTTGCGTTGTACTCCGCCTCACTTGTAAGTCGCTCTGGATGAGCATGAGGAAATGTAAATGTAGAAGTGATAAGGCTGTGTTTGTTTGGGGACAGTGGGAAGGAGGAATGTGAGATCAGGGGAGTGATGTCTGTGGGGGTGGGCTGCCTGTGTGTGTCGCTGTGGGTCAGCGCTGTAAAACCTGTCTTTGCCCTGCTTCAGCTCCAGGTCCCTCCCGGCTCCGGAGTGTTTGGCCAGCGGATGCCTGTGGGTCCAGGGCTGCCCTTCCACGGGCAGAGACTACCAGAACCCAGGCCTGGAGAGCCCAGCTCTCAGCGCCTGCCTCACCACTTCAACATGCAGGTAGGATAAAGGCCTGCAACCGCTGTTTAGAGCTGGCTGAATGTAGCTCTGTGTGTGTGTGTCTCTATTCATGTGTTTGTGGTAGGGCAGTATGATAATGCTGTGATCAGTCATTTTTCTCTTTACTGTGGGATGTGTTTACTGATGATGTTGTGTTGCAGCCGCCTGCTGTGGAGGGTCACCACCTTGGCCTGCGGTTCCCGGCGGGCCCTGACGCCCGGCCTCTTCAGCCCCACCAGCAGCAGCCCTACATGGGCCCCACCCACGGCCCCTCCCTGGGCCCCCGCCCCGTGGCCCTGCAGTCCGGGGGCCTCTGCACCCCTCCGCCCGAGGCAAACATGTACCCCTCCCGCCAGCACCCGGAGGGGCAGGTCTCCCACCCTGGGAGGAGCAGGTACCCGGGCCCGGGCGTCCTGCCACAGCACAACTCCTACGCCCACTTCCGCCCGCCGGGGGTGGGCATGCCCAACATGTGGCCCGGCATGAACAGTCAAGGACAGGAGCGGCCCTCTGGCCCCACAATGCAGGACCAGGCCATGGGGAACCCCCTCGCTCAGCACCCTTTTAACCCCGGCATGGGTCACGCGCCCCCCAAACCGTGGCCGGAGCAGCCCGCCGGATACCTGCCCCCTAACGGGCAGTACAGGATGGCCACGGCGGTCAGCTCCCCGGGCCCGGTCCCTCACCTGGACTCCCGGCCGCGGCTGTCCTCCATGCTGGACAGCCCCGAAATGATCGCCCTGCAGCAGCTGTCCGCACCCTCCGGCCCCCCCTCGGGGCCGTCCCGCCAGCCCCTCCCTCAGCACATGGGCAAATTCCAGCAGCATCCGCAGCCTGCCGCGGCCCCCTCTCCTGCCCACCCCCAGCAGCGGCCTCCACCTGAAATCCAGCTGCTGCGCCCCGCCAGAGACAACGGCACAGACCCCCGGCCCCCCCACCAGCGGGACGCGCCGCCAAAAGGTGAGAGGGTCGCGGCGCGTCCCTGAATTGTTGTTTTCAGGGAACTGATCTGGGATCAGCTCGGCTTGTCTCTGGGAATTTCTTATGTTTGCCTCCAGTTTTCTTTTCTCCTCTCCCTCCTTTCTTCATAGCAGCTTTTAACTGCTCTCTTTTTTTTCATTTAGATCCTGTATATTTGTACGTTAAGGAAATCGCTTCAATGAGGGTTAGCCAGACGTGTTTCAAAATGTATTATAATTATACTGTGTTTCCTGGACAGGAATGCCAGCGTTGGAGTCCAAAGCAGCCATTCCGCCGTCGCGAGTGACCCCCGTCCCGTCTGAGCAGGAACGGCGGTCCGTCCCCAGCCCCATGGAGCACCCCAGCCGCCCCAGCGGGGGCATGCAGAGCCCTTCTGCCCCGGACTGGGGTAGGCCACAGGAGAGGGGGAAGGAGGAGCAGCCGCCGGGCCCGGGACACCCGCAGGGCTCGGAGACTTGCAGCAGGGAGGCGGAGCCCATCCATCAGCAGTTCTCCCAGAATGCACCTCAGCACGGCCAGCAGCACGGCATGCGGCCGCCAGCAGCACCGTCTTCCCAGGCGCCCAGGTACCCGGCGCCCCAGCTCCCGGCCCAGCCCAGCCCCGCCGAGCGCGGGGACAAGCGGCCCAGCGAGCCAATGGGCAGGAGGGAGCCCGGCCTCATGATGAAGCCTGCCGCCACCCCCGCCCCACCCAACGGACACTACAAACAGCAGGCCTTCAGCCCAGAGCCACAGACTCAGCTGGGCGGCCAGGGCAGGCCAGGCCCCCAAGGACCAGCCATGCCCCACTCCCAGCAGGGGCAGGAGAACGGGGCCATGGGCCAGTTTGGCATGGCCGGCCCGGCGCACACACACTACGGCTTACCCATCGGACGACCGCTGCCTCCCCCAAACCACCAGCCCTTCCCCACCCAGGCACCCCCACAGACTATGAACCCCCACCACAGCCCAGCCCGCTACCCACCTTACCACCAGCAGGGGGCGGCGTACCCGTACCACATGCCCTCTCAGAATCCCCAAGGCCACGGCAACATGTTTAACCAGTTCCAGCAGCCCCACTACTACCCGCAGCCCCGGGGTGGTGGTGGCAGGGGTGGGTTCCCCGCGGAGGAGTGGCAGAGACCTCCGTACCAGCCGCGCCTCCCTTCCAGCGCCTACTTGCCGGCGGGCGGCGCCGGGGTGAACGGCCGGCCCAAGGACAGCAGCATGTCCCCTCAGGGGTCGGAGGGCTCCGGCGGTAGCCTGCTGTCCCCCAGCCCGCTGCCGCCTGAGGGCCCGCACTGCGGCGGGGTGGAGAGCCGGGAGGCCGGCAGCCCTGTGAAGCCGGCCCGCGTGGAGGAGGACGGCGAGCGGCCCGACAGCCCCAAGGAGATCCTGGACCTGGACAGCCACAACGCAGCCGCCCGCCGCCGCAGCACCCAGCTCCCGCACGCCGCCAACTTCCCCTACGACCCACGCGCCGTGCACCCCGGCATGCAGCAGGGCGGCGTCCCGCCCCCCCACATGATGCCCCGCCCTCCCTACTCTGCCCACCCGTACCCCGGCGGTCACTACGCCCCCCAACGGCCCCACCCGCACCTGATGGAGGCGCTGCAGCGCCCCCAGCACCTCCCTTTCCCCCCGGGCCAGCCCCGCATGGCCTTGTACCGGCACCCCCAGGCAGGGGGCCACTTCCAGGGCATGATGGTCCAGCAGCGCGGCCTGGCGCCTGAACGCTACCTCCACCCCGGGTGAGAGCAGCACGGGTCCTGTCTGTTTGTCCTGGTTCCCATGGTCTTTAATGTTCTTAGACATTTTCATTCTGGAAAGTCATGGCCGTGTCGATGAAGGTGGATGGATTTTCCACTGCTCTCGCAAATTGAAAATGGACAAACTTCCATTAATTTTCAAACTCTTTCCAAAAAAAAACATTGACATTTTGTTTACAACAAGGAAAATAGGAGAATAACCAACTGGATTGATGTCATTTACTATTAAGTCTAGCCATGTCAGTGTGTGCTGATATTCTGACAAAAAACGTAAATTTACGTACTTTAATCTTCCTAAAGATTAAAAATCACTGGATATTAGCTTTCACTACCAAGTGCATCCACAAGTGTGTCCCTGCAGACACAAAATGGTTCCATCTTTGTAGTAGCTTAATTTGAAGATTAATTTGATGCTTAATTTCAAATCGATGATTTCTGCAGTAAAAAATAAGTTATGAAAATCTTAACATTAATGCTGTAAATGTCACTTAAAGGTCACAGGAAGTATAAATCTAATTTGAACGGGAGCACTTTATGCAGAAGGTAAGACATCCTGCGCGGTTGTGGTGTTCCTCAGGTAGCGCTGGGGGTCGTTAACTCTCCGTCTCTGTCTGTCACCTGCAGGCAGCAGGCGATGTGCGCAGGGTCTCCCAGGGACTCCGGCAGCAAGCAGGGAGTGTGATGGGAATGCCCGGAGCTGTGCAGGTGAGGACTTGTGGGTTTGGGGGGGCGGTGGTGGGGGGTGGGGGGAGAATCGGCACCTGATCTTCTCTTGCGTTACAGGCCAGAGCACACAGCTGCTTCACACGCCCTCTTTGTCTTTTTTGTTGCGATAGGAAAAGAGGAACAGAACAAAAAAAAAAAAAAAAACCGCAAGAGGAGAACTAGGGAGCGCCTCTGACTCTCCTCGCCGGCCGTCTGCCGAAGCGGCTTTTGTGACCATACGTTCCGGAGGAGCTTGTAAATGGGACTGAGTGATACTGTGAAATCTTGATCTCCGCTGTCAAGTGTCTCAAACTGGAGTTTGTTGTCTCCCCCCTCCCCACCCCACACTGTCTGTTGTTGTTTTGGAGCAGCGGTTGTGGTATCTCTACCTCCTGAGAGCATTCCCTCAGGAAATGAACTTGGGGGAATATCTTCTGTGTGTTTGGACAGAACTGCTTCGGAGATAGGTGTATTGTCTGGAAGTTTTTTGTGTTGGTTTTTTTTTTTTTTTGTTTTTTGTTTTTTTTTTATAGCCCTGTGGGAATGTGTGACTACTTTCTTGCCATCCCCAGTCAGCACGCCTCACTGCAGCTCCATTCGAACACCTTCCCTCCCTCCTGCCCTCCCTCCACACCTTTGTCTGCATTCCTGCGTTCCCTCAGCTCCTGACCGCCTGTCCTGACCAGGCCTGCGCAGGCGCAGACTCCCGCGCTGATTGGCTGGAACTGTCCTGTGCGCTCACTGCGCAAGTGCGTCTGCGCCCTTCTGCCGATGCAGGAGGAGGAGAATAGGATTGTTCAAGAGAGCACGGGCGCTACAACATCATGGTCAACCTATATTAAACTCAGGTGTAGAAAAGAAGGTACTTCTAGAACTGTAGAAATGTTCCAGTCGTTTCTAGAGCCCTGTCTGCTCACAGGACTTGCAGTTGCCTTTGGTTTTCTTATTGAATGTATATGTAAATAGGTTTGATGTATTAGACGAGTGAAAAGGACAGAAAATGTATTGCCCATCCACAAGGAAACGCGTGCCTGGAAAGTGCTTTTTTTTTCCAGGTGCTCTGTCCATTTCCGCCGCAATTAAAACATCATTTTCAGTTTAGTCCCAGTACATTCTGTATGCATGCTTCAGCGCTGCCTTCACTGTGAGAATGTCTTTCTTCACATTGAGTTTCAGACAGCCCAGCTGCTCCTTGGCTGTGCACTGGAAAGTTAGTCTCCGAATACTGGAATTTGTGGCCTTGGATTTTTATGTTGGTGCTTAGTACCTTGTGTATATCAAGTACAGCTCGTACTGTAGTTGACTCCTGTCTCTGGGCATTTCCACGATGGTGTGCCCACGTATCCTGGATATCTCCTGCTATATTAAATATGCACACATAGAATTCACATAGATATATGAATATATATTTTTCTTGCATCAAAATCCACTTGTGTAGTCTTTGCTTGCCGTTCATTTTCTGGAGTTGAGAGAGGCAAGAGTAAGCTAACAAGTAGGCATAACTTTCTCTTGGTTTAGGTTTGGTCGTCAAGCATCAAGTTTTACATATTCCATGAAGTTTTCATTTTACTGTTCTTAAATGGGAGTATCACATGAGGCTGTAACTCATTTGTAGCTATTTGTACAGTAGGATTATACCATATCTCTGTAACTAACGGTAGGGTTAGTTAAAGTAATATGTTTTTTATTTGTTCCAACAGATATTGAACCTGTTTGACAAGACCTATTTCTGCATGTAAAAGCTTCCCTTCTCCCACACAATGAACTCAATCAATCCTCAGGGTATAGTGTTTTAATACGGGTATTTTTTTAAAATGACTTATCTGAAGGAGAAGCGTCACGTGAGAAATACGATTGCAACTGTGATGAGTGAACTCACCTCAGCTCATGCCATGAATCCGCTCCGTTCCGTGATGGGTGACAAGGGCCTCCTGGATTGTGTGTGTGCGTGTGTGCGTGTGTGCGTGTGTGTGTGTGTGTGGGGTGGGGGGGTGTGTGGGTTTTTTTTTTTTTTTTTTTTAATCTGCAGTCTACCGTGGAGTCGATGGGAAGTCGTCCTCTTGCTGACACAGCTGGTTGTTCTGTTTGAGTTCTGTCAAACACAAACTGTATAATGTTGCAATACTTACGGCATGTTTTAACTGTGGTAGTTTTGAATTTATACAATGCTGAACTTCAGTTATGTTGTTTTTTTTTTTGGTTTTGATTTTTATATTTTTGTAAATGTATTTTTTTAAGAAACATTTTGAAAGGAAACCGTGCATGTGTTGCTAGCCTGGTCATTTAGGGTTTTTTTTTTTGTGGAACTTTCTTGTCAACATTCCTAATCACTCTCATTAATTTGGCTCGTTATCAGGGGCGCTTGGACCTGTGTAGGCTAGTGATTTAAAGATGTTTATATGAAAGCTCTTAGGATTGTCACTGATTCTTCCCCCACTGCCTGTGTGCATTGTACAGACCCCTCCCCCCCCCCCTCACAAACACACACACTCCCTCCAAACCCATCTCGGCGCCTTATAGTATGGGGTCTGGTGATGGCAGCAAGCGAATCTACCTCAGAGAGCCAGACACTATGTCCCCCTACCTGTCGCTCAGACACCCCAGCACACACATCCTCCACCTTCCTAGGGTCGCTGTACCTCTATCCTCCGTTCCTTCAAGCTGTCTAGTTAGTTAGGTTATGGCAGAGCACGCCTTAATAACACTTGCATCTTTACTATGGTAATCTTTACTTTAGCTAGCGTTGACACATTGGGGGCCAGAATGTGGAGGCACAAAACCCAGGTCCTTGGTGTAGCGCTCTAGTCCAGTTATCAGAACCTGGTGTGTATAGTGTGTATTTATGATGCCAGAACATGTCACCAGACTTGAGTAGTCCAGCAACAGTGGAGTTATTCCAGTCACCAGGGGATCCTGGTGAGCTTTAGTTAGTCAGTGGCCAGCAGGGGGGAAAAAAGGGCTTTTGTACATACTGCTTCTGGCTGGCCATCCATAGAGTGCACGCCTTCCTCCCGCACAGTGCAGTGACCGTAGAGCAGACGCTGGAGTGGCCGTAGGGTTCCGTGGTAGGCCGCGCGTCAAGGTTGGCACGAACAAGCTTTGGGTAGTCTCTGCAGATGCTGCAGCGGGACTGTTTTCATGGGGAGGGAAGTTCAGTGCCACTGAAGAATTGTTTCCTGAATGAAGTATAGGATTTTAGGCTACTGATGCCCCACAAGGCAGTGCAGGTGTATTTCTGTTTGGTTTTTTGTTGTATGCTGACTCCTTATAAGCAATAGGTAAGCAGTCCTTTGGGGGTAAGGTCTCTCGTCCCTGCTGTCCATGTATGACGGACAGCTTAGGTTTACTGGTCTCTGAAGTTGTGTTTGTACAGCCTCTTGGTGGCACTGGTATATACAATGCCCAAGAGCCTGAGTCTCTTTTTTCTTCTTCCTCTTCTCTGCTGTCGTCCGGTTTGTCTGCACTAGCGAAACGACTAGATTGGATTTAATGTGAATCATATTTATTTGTTCTTAAAATTTTGTATATTTTGACTTGTTTTTAATATAAATGTGATGTCCGGTTGATTTTGTTTTTTTTTAACAGTTGACATTTACCTCAGTAGTATGATGGCATCAAAAATAAAAAAACCTGTACTTTCATTTTTAATGTGAAGTTTACAAGTTCTTATCTGACTGACAGATTATTTTGGAAATGCCGAAGTATTTTCTATACTGTACATTTCTTAGAATAAATAACTTTTCCAAAATTTACATGTATTGTTATATGGTGGTTTTTTCATTTTGCAGAAAAAAAGTGTTAATCAAAAAGATATCTGGATTGTCAACATTTTTTTATTTCTTTTTCCAACTCAACAAAAACAATCCAGTAGTGTTGCTGGAGCTTTAGGTGTTATATTTATTTGTTTAAATAGTTACAGGACAGTGAAAGTGAAATTTACCTCACCCCGGTATTACAGAAATATTACAAAAAAAAAATTAGCACAACCAAATAAATTGTCCTGGAAGTTAAAAGCAAGACGTGTGAAATGTCTGGTGTTCCTGGATAGTGTTAAGAATTTACATTTACATTAAGATAATAGAATGAATAATGAAATACAAACAGGCATTGAACAATATAGCGCCCCTGCTGCGCGAGGAATGAACCCATTGTTCCACGATGCCCTGCTATCTCCGATTATAGCGCACAGTACTGGCCCGTTTTCTAGAGGCGAAACCGGGGATGTGACGTGTTGAATTGTTTATGAAGCAAGCAAGCAAAGGCAAGTGGAGGGGGGTCCTGGGAGGCTGAGTCGGTGAGCAGCTGTACTTTCCTGGAGCAGAATTCAGGGTAACCCCAAGAACACGTCGGCGATTAACGTTTACGCACTGGTGAGTCTCGCCGCGTTTGCTTTCGCGGTTGCACCTTGTTTTGATGATGTTCTCGAACTCAACCCGAACGTTAGGTGTTTTGCCGTGTCATCGCCGCAACCGCCGGCTGTTCTTGTCATAGTAGTCTGTTGGAATAACTGGGTCAGTGCTACTTTATAGCAATGCATGTGAGAGTTTGCGGGACAAATTACTGCCGTGTTAAAATCGGTTAGCTTTGTCTTAGATTTGCAAATACAGAAGCTAGATGGCTACCAGTGCAGATAAACAAAGATGTCTTACATATATCTAAATTGAGTGAACTAGCTATGTTGTCATAGTCACCTGGCGCAAGATGAATTTAAAAAGGTGCACCTCTTAATATTATGCCCAGAACAAATTCGCTGTTTTATTTCGTTGGTTACGACAGACGGTTCTAGACAAAGCGGCTTGTTTACCGTGTAGAGCTGCAATCAAAGTATATACCGTCCCTCTCCAGTAGAGGCGCTCGAACGCCGTGATGTTTTCATTGCTTTGCACACTGTGTGTGAATTTACTTCTGAAGTCATTGTGTGTGTAAACGTTTCAGTCCTGTAAAGTCCTGTAACTTGTAAAGCCAAAATACTAGTCTACAGCAAGAACCCCCATCTTACCTAACCTGCCTTTTCTGACAAACATGTATACGCGAACTGAAAGTCAGGACTAGAATCCAGTGCATGCCACCATCTGGGTGCCCAGGTGTGCTGCTTTTGGTGATGTTGGCTGAAAGTGCAACTGCACTACGACAGGAACTGGCAGTTCCTCTTTTGCAGAAGTGCAAGTCTACAGATGAGGAAGTGAGAAAAAAAAAACAGCCGGTTCTCTCACCTCTTATTATTATTATTATTATTATCTACATGTTAAGATCTGTTATTCTCATCTGACGTATGGCACAAGGTTAACAGAATGTCTGTGATTTTAGATTTTAATACTAGTTCCGTGGTGAAAACCGAACTAGTTGTTCTTTAATAAAAAATTATATTTACATGATTTCCCATTCTTACATGTGAAGTCACTCGTGAGAGTTTTTTCTTTTGCGTGTTTTGTATAATATACGTGGTAGGCTGCAGATGTATGTGCTGAAAAGGTGTCAAAGTTATCTCAATCCCGGTTTCACCCCCCATCTTTCTGCAGCATTGTCCACTGTGTGCTTCCCAGCCCGCAACATGGCAGTGCTGTCCTTCCTGCTGTCAGGGCTGCTGCTGTGCTGGGCAGGTGTGTGTGGTGCCATCCCTGACCCCCGCCAGAGGGAAGCCCTGATGCAGCAGGAGGCCTCCCTGCAGATAGGGGGCAGAATGGTGCTGACAGAGGCAGAGAGGAGGCTGAGTGCTCACCTACACAATCTCAAACAGCAGGAGATGGCCGGGCCACAGTTTCCCCCTGCCATGCACTTCTTCAAAGCACGACCCCTCATCCAACGTAGCCCCATATTCAGCTTACTACAGAAGATGCCCAAAGGTAATTCAGGATTCACACTCATCAGGGTGAAACAGCGCCAATGTGGGTATAAATAGTTCCTGCCCCCAAAGCACTGCTTCAAGATCGTTGGATCAGGCCTGGGCCAAGATCTGGGGGAGATAAACTGATCATGGGATCAGGTCTGAGTCAGGATTTGGGGGTTGCTAAGCTGATAATAGATTCCCTGTTGGAGACAGAACATACCTAGGGCTTTGCAGTTCTGGCAGATAAGATGAATATTTAATTCACTACACATTTTCTATTTTTAATTCACGCAACCATGCCATGTAATCAGGGCGTAAAAAATACTTACGCTGATTGCAATGTTGTGCCAAACTGAACGATTTCAAATGTAAGCAAATTATGTATATTCACTTCATGTAAAGAGAAACAACAGGGAACCCATCAATTACGTTATGTTATAGGATCATGCAACCATGTAAAACATGTATTAAACTGTAAACCACTATTGTTAATTGTCTTTGCGCAATGAGAAGTTAATACAGGGTAATATTTTACAGCTTGTCCCAACTGATACACAAATTAGTCAATTTCATTAAATTGGTGAAATGAAAAAATTAAGATCTCACCCACACAACTTAATTAGCTAGCAGTGTGCCAAAAACGGTGGAAATAACACATTCTAAAGCCCACATATCTCTAAATCCTATTAATGATTCACTTTGCAAAAATCATTGCATGTTTATAATGTCTGTTTTGCATGTTTGTAATATCTTCATAATTCTAGTAAATATAATTAGAATAATCAAAAAAAATTTAATTATCTATTTTCTACCATGAGAAGTTGCTGCCTATGTTTCCATTAAATCTATCCCCATATATTAACTGAATTTTTTGTTTAATCACTTTCCTAGCTTTTCTCTCTCTGTGAAGTGTTTGTTCAGAGATAGGCCTGCAGACAATTTTCAACCAGGCGTTTAACAAACACTTCATGGAGCATCAACAATTTCTAAGCATAACTTCAAAATGGTTCTGCATAGATGTAGGCATAATTTCATCAATGAGACTAATTTTTCTGCAATGTTACTGACATTCATTCTTTCCCTAAAGGGGCCATTCTGCATGCCCATGATTTTTCCCTTGTGGGGGCGGACTGGCTGGTGAAGAATGTGACGTACAGGCCTCACTGCTACGTGTGCTTTACCCAGCGCCAGTCTGTACGTTTCCGCTTCTCTGCCCAAAAGCCCCTCCCACAACCGCAGTGCTCCCCCTGGCTGCTGCTGGAGACTCTGCGGGGCAAGACGGACAACGTCACTGACCTGGACAACAGGTGGGGGCTCAGCATGGGACAGAGGTCCCTGGTAAAATAAATCAAGGTGTATTTCCTACTAGAATAACTGTTTAATCTGGGCCAAACATTTTATGATGGGGGAGTAAGGTCTCATGAGCTCCATGACAGGTGGAGCTACCACGTGATGTCAGTCTGTGACTCACATGAACCAATCAGAAGACTGAATTCTCCACTATGAAACAGTGATTCATTCAGATCAATGAGTGGCTGATAATATGTGATAGCGCCACAGATTTTGGAGTTTGGGAAGCCTGTCTCTCCTGTCTCATAATTACTTTTGTCTTTGTTCTCATTATTGTTTCTGGACCCTCTTTGCTCTCTTTTCCCTTTGCCTGCAACCTGGCAGTCTGATACAGAACCTCACACTGTTCACGGCCGACCCCGAGGTGGCCTACCCCAATCAGGATGCTGTGTGGAGCAGGTTTGAGGAGACCTTTCTTGCAGCTTTGGGGCTGGTCACTTACGAACCTGTGTTCAAGGATTACTTTTACAAGGGCCTGCAGGAGCTTTACAAGGACAACATCATGTACCTGGAGCTGAGAGCTTTACTGCCAGAGGTGTGTGCAATTACCCATAAAGCCCTTCATTCATACGTACCTCTATTATTAAGATAAAATGGTAAGGATCTGCACTTTCACCAGGTTAAGAGCATTTATTAAACGATGCTGGTGTGGGGAATCTATTGTTTTTTTTTTTTTTATTCCCTTGTGTGTTTCAATCGTTATGTTGTGTTACAGCTGAGTATGAGTTACAGTGAATTTCATATTGTGTCATGCAGACGTATGAGTTGGATGGCAGCACACATGACCTGGGCTGGACTCTGAAGGCCTATCAGGATGTGGCCAGACAGTTTGTAACGGAACATCCAGACTTCCTGGGAGCCCGGATCATCTTCACTGTCCACAGGTGAATATGGCAGGAGAGGCACAAGTTAACTTAGGGCTTAGAGTAGGGCTTGAATAGTGTTGTGCTCACCATGACTGGTCTGGGAGTGTTGTTAGCCTGGTCTGACACTGTTGCTCATTCAACTTGAATGGATACACTTATGTCCTGTTGCACTGAAAGTCACTCTGGCTAAGAATATCTACTAAATGAATATAATGTAATGTAAAGAAGGATGTCTTAGTAAATAGCAATGAAGGAGTCAGGAACACACCAGGTTCACAAGCATTTACCAAGTAATGACCATGGATTGATGGCTAAAAGGCTGAGATCAATAAAAGTACGGCATCATCTTTATACTTCATTAAGTGGCTGTTAAAATACTGGAGAAGGGCGTATTGATGTCTGTCACAGTGAAACGGACAACCCAAGATAAATTGTATGAATGCTCATTCAGACTTACCTATCCTGATTCATTTTGATTTTACTTTTAGGTCCGATGTTTCCATTTTTGCCCGGTGATTAGATTTTTCAAGACATATAACACATTGATCTACAGTGAGTGTTGAGTGGTCCTGTCTTCAAGCGGTCTTCCTTGCTTCCATATTTGTCCTATATGTCTCAGGGGTTTGAATGTGTCTGCGGTCAAAAAGGCAGTGGAGGGGGCCATGCGCCTGCAGAAAATGTTTCCAGAGGTCATGGCAGGATTCGACCTGGTGAGTAGCCCCTGAGAGAAAGGAATGTAATCGTGGACCACTCAACTCCCTGTGTCTGTCTTCACCGCTAAACCATGGAGCCATATGTTTTATTGAAAATTCATGACTGATCCGAAAATTGAAGCTCTTCCGCCTGTTTTGACTTAGAATTCACAAAGGCAAACTTTAAGTAAGACAAACAACATAATAGTAAGGATATTAATATTCTGGCAGTGAAATGACTACCGATCAGAACCATCTGACAGATTTGAACTGTCAAGTTAAATTTGCCATTTGAAACACAGTCTCCAATATATCCGAAAAGTTCTCCACCAGAATGTGTCATTATGTAGGAACTTTTCCTTGCTGCTTTGTTAAAAATTTGCTGTGCAGGGAGTAGGTGTGGTCTAACCCTCTGCTCTGATTGGAGGTGGGGCGGGAGGACAGCGGGAGATCCCTCTGGTACTTCAGAGAGGCCTTGTCTCTGCCAGCGGAGCTCGGGGTTACTCTGCCCTACTTCTTCCATGCAGGGGAGACGGGTGAGCTGATCATGACTCCTGACCTCTGACCCTTAACCTCCTCAAGCATACACCTCTCATTCAATCAAAGCTTTGCCTTTCAGCGTAAGGCTGAAATGTGTCTCAGTGCCCTCTTTGCTTCATAAGTTAATAAAAATGTATGAACCTATTTAAGAGTAAATATATACTAGTAATTGGTGCAGATAAGTGCATTGTATTTGAACAGTGCAAACTGACACTGTGTGTGTGTGTGTGTTTGCGTGTGTGTTTGCGTGTGTGTTTGCGTGTGTGTTTGCGTGTGTGTGCGTGTATGTGTGTGTGTGCGTGTGTCCGTGCATATAGACTGGGAGGGTACTGACGTGGATGAGAACCTTCTGGATGCCCTACTTTTCAACACCACTCGCATTGGGCACGGCTTTGCCCTTGCACATCACCCTCTGGCCAAGGAGCTCTCCAGGAAGAGGGGTGTGGCTGTGGAAGTGTGCCCCATTTCCAACCAGGTACGCCCATCACAGCTACAATCCACCAATCAACACAGTCATTCACATATCACACTAATTTATGTGGCAGGACTGCACAGTAGAGGATGCTAATCCCTGCATTAAGACTGAGGTTTACCTGTCTCCTGCGCAGGTGCTGAAGCTCGTCTCAGACCTGCGGAACCACCCTGCTGGAGTGCTGATGTCAGAAGGCCATCCGTTGGTTGTCAGCTCAGACGATCCAGCTATCTTTGGAGCCTCCGGGCTCTCATACGACTTCTATGAGGCGTTTGTGGGCATCGGTGGGATCAGTGCCCATCTGGGAACACTAAAGGAGCTGGCCATAAACTCTATCAGGTGAGTCTTCCCTGATCAGACAGGGCACTTCAGACTGCTGACCTTGTCCAGCTCGCTGTGCTAGTGTAGTCTACTTTGTTCCCTGGTGTTAGTGTCAATATTACAGTGGAGGTGTGTGTCCACTGCATTGACAAGTTATTTGTGTGGTTGTGTTTATATATGTGGGTGTGTGTGTGTGTGTTTATTGTATAGACAGTGAATTCTGTTTGTGTTGACTGTGAAGACAATGAATGGTATGTGAGTATCTGAGTGAAGGTTGTGTAGATGTATATATGAATATTCACTGTATGCGACTATGCATATGCAAAATGTGTGGACAGTTAAGGGTGTGTGTTTGCTGTATGGATGGTGCTGAATATGTGTGTTACATCAGCAGTAGTGTAACTCTCCTCCTCCTGCTTCCAGATACAGCTCTCTGTCCCCTCAACTGAAGGACAAAGCACTGACCCTGTGGCAGAGCAAGTGGGATAAGTTCATTTCTGAGAACTCGCCGTAGAGACCCAGAGTGCGAGAGGGACGGACTGGGAGCCGTGACAGGAACGTCACATCAGGCCTCGCGGTTCATGTGCCAAACAAATCTGCACAGATCCATCCAGCACAGAGTTTCTCTCCTTCTGACTAAGAATTAGCCAGCGTTGGCCACCTCGTGACTTATCTGGGGAAGCGGAGTTTTGTTGTGTGGGCTTAAAACTGGTGCTTCTGAAAGGATCTCCACATGGAAAAGGCTGCCCTCTGGTGGAGTTTTCATGGTGGTCATTCTATTGTCAGGCAACTGACCAAGACCACACTGCTGTCAGCTCCCACAAAATGGAGGCAGTCAGTATCCTTGGAGACAGCCTCTCAGTGTGTCTGTGTAGCCTGTATTATCAGGTGGGTTTAGGCAAGTGGAAATCATTTGTTTTTGCTGTGGTAGGTTTTTGATTTTACTGTAGATATAATGCAAATATTTTCATTTAATATGCAAATTCAGGTCTAATGATCACTATTCGAGCCACACAGGAGTGCACTTTGTATAGAATAAAAAGGGATAGAGCACTATTTGTGCTAACTGGACCTGCAATCTTAACCTGTGGTGAATACACAGGTTTCAGGCAGCTTATGGTCCTCTGTGACACAGGGAATGGAGCCTTAGTCTCATGTGACCTCTTTCACAGAACGAGGGATTTCTTTTAAATAAACATGGAGTTGTAAAGCCACTGGATCCATGAGGCATTTATCACATTTTGCATTTTTTTGATTGGTCGTGGTTATTAAATTTGTTAATTGAATGATTCTCATATTTGAAATACACTCTCTGTTACTTCTGTCATTAAAATATAAAATTGGGATCTATCTAAGATTCACTTAGATTCACTTAAGATTCACTACAGCGAGTGATTCAACCCCCTGAAAAAGTGGAATTATCGCAGCTGTGTTGCAGAATAACATAATCTCCAGCCTTCAGTTCACTCTCACCTCATTAAGAACCTTAAGAAAAATTTTGACTGATACATTTTCCAGTACATTCTGGAGATACCAGCATGTGTTTGAGGAAAGACTATACATATGAGAAGCCAGGTTGTGAACAGTGTGACTTAATGGTAAAAAATTTGTCTTTTTAATTTATTTTTATGTTTTACCTTTATATCACTTGTCAATTTGTTTCAAACAAATTTTCATAAAATTTTTCATATTATCATCTATATTCACCTTACCAGCTTTTGACTTTACAGTGCCAAGTCATACCAATATCCAGCCAACTAAAATTATGGGGGCGAGGTTGTCATGTGATCATTGCTTGTGATTACTTAATCTAATTTTTGAATACAATGGAATCAAATTTAATAAAGCATAATTGACATAATAGAATATAAAGCAAAGTGATTAATGGCAAATGATAAAAGATCTAAAATCTGCAAAAAATAACTCAAATGTCAGTTCAAAAGAAATGAGCAAAACTGTTTACATGGGGTGTATTTATTTATTCTGTAAAGACATTCAGTCCTATTGATAACATTCAGTCATGGTCTTCCTCCAACAGAAGGCATGACATTTTTTTCCCGTTTGTCATCTGTATCGAGCTCTGTCTGTGCTGGACTATTGGCTCTTGTTGCCATTATGACATGAGTCCGCTTCCTATTGTCGATCACATGCTAGGACATTAAAATGCCCTACATGGTGCAATTATCTCATGGATTGAGGAATTCCGCTGAGTGTTCCAACATAAAGTTCCACACAGTGGAAGGAAGCACTCAGTTCACTGTCAGAATTCACCACAGCATTGCTGTATTCAACCTCTGTATGGAGATTGCCTTGGAAAAGCTGCTAAAAATGCAAATGGATTGTATTTAGAGAGTAATATTAATTGAAAATAAGTCTAAAGGGAGGGCATGTCTGAGAGAAACAACTCAGAAAAGATCCTTACAACTGGCTGTAAGTAACCATTATTTTATATATTAATATTTTATAAGTGTAGGCATCAGTTTTTCATTTGATTTACTGGGACAAGAAATCAAAATAAATACCTAAGCATTGGAGATGCTCCCTGACTGAATGGTTTTAAGATCAGTAATAAGAGGTTTTCGTTTTTCTGTATGTAGACCGTAAAAAGCCCTGACGTTAAATAGGTACCTGGAAAAAAACACATAAGTTTGACATTCAAATCGCACCAGTAAGTTTCCTCTCTTGTATCCGTCAACCGACCTGTCAATCTAGAGATCGGCCTTGTCAAACAAAATGTATTACAGTGCCATTTGCAGCAAGGTTATGACATCAGCATCTAGATTTTCCAGCAGGTGCAACTAGCAACTAGCTAGCTAGTTTATTTGAACTTTACACTAGCTATGTACAGGGGGTGTACACTGGAAACCAAATGAAAAGGGATTCACATTTTGATGTTAGCAAATTGCAATTAAAAAGGAGTCTACACACGTTTAATATTGATGTCAATACCCATTGCCAGGGTTTTTGTCACAAGACAATTTAGCACCAACACTTTTAATAGGTTGGTTTATAGAGCAACGTGGCAGATTTTGAAAGAGGTGAAATATTTGTTGCCCAAAGTGTAGATGTGTCAGTGACAGAAATGGCATGTGTCAAAGGGGGAAGTGAAAATCATTGACAACATTCGCCAAACAAGGAAAATCTACATTATTAAAGAGGAAACCCTCTGAAAAATATAGACGGACACAACAGTACCGTTGCTAAAACCACAAAACAACAGCCTGTAAATGATCACAGACCTCAGTGAACACATCCGTGACCCAGTCTCAAAAAAAACCTACGTCGTGAGCTTCACAAATCTTATCTTTATGGGCGGATTGCCATTCGGAAACCGCTTGTCAATGTGCAACGACGCATAAGCTGGACTTCTGAGCAGCGGTGAAAAGTGATATGACCTGACGCGTCTTCTATACTTTTTGTCCTGCATCTGGACAGGTTTATGCTTAGAGCAAGCCAGAGGAAGCCTTCAACCCACGTTGCTTGTTCCCACCTGTTAAACTTCGTGGTGGATCTACTATGGGGTAGGCGGCCATCTCTCGGGAGTCGTTAGGTCCGATTATTTCTCCTCATGGTAGAATTAAATACAAGGAATACGAAGCCATTTTAGGCAATCAGGTGCCCCCTATGGTGCAAACATCGTTTGCTCAAGATGTTCCTATTTTCCAAGACGATAACTATCCCAAACACACTGCTACACGGATTCAAGAGTTGTTTCACGAAGACCAGGAAGGCGTCAAACACCTTCCATGGCCTCCCCAATCATCAGATCTAAACATCTTTAGACCTTCATGGGAAGTAGAGTAGATTTCCACCTCCTTAATCTTTCAAAAAAAATTTTTTTTCTTCTTGTTGAACGGTCTAATATTCCACTGGAGACAGTCCAAGACTTGGGTAACAGCATTCCATAAAGGGCTGAACCTGTTAGGAAAGCAAACGGCGGCCAATCTTATTAGTTAATAAATATTAATATATTGTTTCCCTTTTTTGTTTACCCCCTGTATAAATTAGTATATGTTATTGCATCGATATTGTTACTATAGTCATGGAATGGAGAATTACAATTAGGCAAAGATCTGTGCGATTAAGTGCAAAGCTGTGCAGCCGTGTGTGTGTGTGTGTGTGTGTGTGTGTTGGTGCAAAGACGTTATGATTAGCAATTTCCTGTTAATATTTTGGATCGCTATTTTACATTTCACCTGTCGTCTCATATGTCATCTTCCCATACAAATATAAATATAAATATAAATATTTAGCTATCTATTAGCTATTTCGTGACTTGCAATTGTTACTACGTGAAAGCGCTGGCATTTTCCAGTCCACACTGGTTTTTTAGGGAGGTATGTTGCTGAAGTTATAGACCTTGCTGCAGGTCGGTCATGCCAGATGGGCTTTAGTACAAAACTGAGTGGATTGCACGGGCAAGCACAGCCATGTGAGGCTGTTTCCTAGCAACACTCTCTTAAAACATGCTGTAAATGTGCAGAAATTATCTGACACGTCCCATTTTGGACTGACGCCAAAAATTTGCTCTTGTTCTTGAAGTTATACCGTAATCCCGAACCAAACAGAGACATGCCGCAAACTTCGAGCGCTCAGCCGCTAGTCTAGCCAAACTGGAGGAGCTGTCACAATTAGAAAGTGTCAAAGGTTTGAAGAAAACTTTGAGATGTAGACAGACATCTGAAAGTGTAGAGTTGCCTTCAGACCAGAATTGTCTGACTTAAGGAGTAAGAGTCACTCAGACGGATGATCCCCTTCTCTGTAAGGAAAAATAAATTTTATTTTAGAGCCGAGTAAACCAAGGCAATGACACAAGAAGGATCTGCAGAAGTTAGTGGCAGGATACGTCGTTGAGGATACCTGCAGCCGTTCTCGACGTCACCAGCCTATTGTAAGTTAACAAAATAGTTATTCAGTTATTAGTGTTCGGATTGCCCACCAGATCGAAAAATTAACCAACATGGCAGGCTATGCGTATGTTTCAATGCAAAACGCATCAACTGTGCGTGTGATATTGTTATTGGGGAGACAGGGAGAGGGAGTGAGTTGGTAATGGAAACATGATTATATTATTAATGTTGTTGTTCATTTGTTGCATCTAAACCATTGTGGTTAGCGAGGTATCAGTCAGCTACACTATTAAAATTGTTTACTATACAACCACAGCTGTTTACAAGAGGCTTTTTTGAACCTCTAACGTTAGGTTATTTTGAAATCATGCAGCGATTGCTAGGTTTGAAAATGATTGCCAAGCCAGTTTAACCAAGTCAAAGTTATATTCTGACAGATGTACTAAGTGGAGGCCAGTATTAAAAGCTAGACCTCTTCTTGACCAGCTGGCTAAATCATATGCTGTCCAGCACTGTAGTGGCAATTAGTACCTAAATGAACGTCTTTATAAAATTCAACACTTTGCAGTCTACTGTTCAGACCATTAGCCAACTAATGCCATAGGCAGCAGTTAGCTAAATAGGCTTTACTTACAACAGTTTTCAAGTGAAAGACATTCTGCTGCCCTAAAAACGTCATTAACGTTTATACTAACTTAATACTTTTCAGGGGGCGATGTGTTGAAGCGATGCATGTTGAACTCGTTTTTATTACAGCAGTAGTCACCAAGGAATTACAAAAGCTTACAGCAAGTTTATAAGAAAAAGTATGTCAGCGGCCATATTAAATTAAGCAGGTTGTATATTTACTTTAATTCTTAATACGGAGCAATCGAAATCACACGATATTTCTCATAGATTAAAGTTAGGCATAAAGAAAATATGAAAAGGATGTTTTATCACAGGAGGTACCTTCAAATTGCAGTACTTTTGAATATCCTTATGAAATAATACCTTTTTTACAACTTTGCTGATTAGATGTAAAAATACCTTTTATAAAACAAGACTGAATTAAGAAAATAAAAATAATTTATTACTTCCCAACTTAAAATTTCATCCAGTCATTTAGTCCTGTGCTTCTCATGTGAGCATAACAGCATGTAACTGTGTACGGTTATATCCCCTCTGGTAAAAGTCCACCTACTACTATAGCCTGCACTTTAAATATACCAATTCCTTACTCCCTGTATTTCTCCATAGGCTATCTTGGCATAGGTTAATGGGAGCCTGGTGTTTCTTCTCTTGTCTTCTGTGGTTTGGTCTGTGGTTTTGGCTGGTATTCTTAGATGTCATGAGATTCATCAGAAAATGGGCAGACATTCTTCAAAATCTGAGATCGCATAAGTTGAAAGGAAGTAAGATCACTGGTCAAAAACATGCAGACAGGGACAATGGTGAGATTCCTTCCTCTTTCACCCTGTAAACTTTCCCTTGGATTCTTGTCGTTTTTAGCAGACGTCTGAGTGCTCTTTAAAACTCTACAAATACGTAAAGCTGAAAGGCATAGCAATGTTACTGTGATGGAAGTTCTTATGAAATATGTTCATTTAAATTATGGTCTGTCTGTGTAAATCTGAAAAGGTAAAGCCTTTAACACTCTCTATCTGAGTTATCTCAATCCCGGTTTCACCCCCCATCTTTCTGCAGCATTGTCCACTGTGTGCTTCCCAGCCCGCAACATGGCAGTGCTGTCCTTCCTGCTGTCAGGGCTGCTGCTGTGCTGGGCAGGTGTGTGTGGTGCCATCCCTGACCCCCGCCAGAGGGAAGCCTTGATGCAGCAGGAGGCCTCCCTGCAGATAGGGGGCAGAATGGTGCTGACAGAGGCAGAGAGGAGGCTGAGTGCTCACCTACACAAACTCAAACAGCAGGAGATGGCCGGGACACAGTTTCCCCCTGCCATGCACTTCTTCAAAGCACGACCCCTCATCCAACGTAGCCCCATATTCAGCTTACTACAGAAGATGCCCAAAGGTGATTCAGGATTCACACAGCCCAAAGTTAAGAGGGCACCCCCAATTAACATAGCGCTGATGTTCCCAAGATTATTGAATTAGATGTGCATTCGCTATTTTACAGTGCGTATAAACCCCCTCTTTCAGGGGCCGCTCTGCATGTTCATAGCTCTGCATTGGTGGGGGCGGACTGGCTGGTGAAGAATGTGACGTACAGGCCTCACTGCTACGTGTGCTTTACCCAGCACCAGTCTGTGCGTTTCCGCTTCTCTGCCTGGAAGCCCCACCCACAACCGCAGTGCTCCCCCTGGCTGCTGCTGGAGACTCTGCGGGGCAAGACGGACAACGTCACTGACCTGGACAACAGGTGGGGGCTCAGCATGGGACAGAGGTCCCTGGTAAAATAAATCAAGGTGTATTTTCTAACAAATTGACCATTTAAGATTTAAAAATGGGCCAAACATTTTATGACGGGGAAGTATAGCTTCATGAACTCCATGATGGGCCGTGGTGTAGCATAGTGGTAAGGAGCAGGGCTTGTAACCAAAAGGTTTTAGTGCAATTCCCCACTGGGGCACTGCTGCTGTACTCTTGGGCAAGGCACCTAACCCACAATTGCATCAGTAAACATCCAGCTGTATAAAAGGATAACATGTAAAAATTGTAACATATATAAGTGGCTCTGGATAAAAGTGTCTGCTAAATTACAATAATTTAAATGTGATGATAGGTGGAGCTACCATATACTGTCAATCACTAACTATACTCAACCAATCAGAACACTTTGCTTCACTGTAAAACACTGATTTGAGTCCCATTTTCTTATTAAATACCCTCTTTGCTCTCTTTTCCCTTTGCTTGCAACCTGGCAGTCTGATACAGAACCTCACACTGTTCACACCCGACCCCGAGGTGGCCTACCCCAATCAGGACGCTGTGTGGAGCAGGTTTGAGGAGACTTTCGATACAGCATCTGGGCTGATAAGCCACGCTCCTGTGTTCAAGGACTATTTCTACCAGGGCCTGCAAGAGTTCTACAAAGACAATGTCATGTATCTGGAGCTGAGAGCTGCACTGTCAGAGGTGTGTATGTATTCTTATCGTGGGCAGGATGCCTATATGCCGGTCTCCACGCATACAGAGCTGACTGCGCAGAGCTGCGCAGATGATGTTGCTGTCTGCGTAGAGCTGCGCAGATTTGCACAGAGCTGCGCAGAACTGCGCAGATGTTGCTGTCTGCGCAGAGCTGCGCAGATTTGCGCAGACTTGCGCAGATGTTGATGTCTGCGCAGTTCTGCGCAGCTCTGCGCAGTTCTGCACAGCTCTGTGCAAATCTGCGCAGCTCTGCGCAGACAGCAACATCATCTGCGCAGCTCTGCGCAGTCAGCTCTGTATGCGTGGAGACTGGCTTATAGGCATCCTGCCCACGAATGTCATGTATCTGGAGCTGAGAGCTGCACTGTCAGAGGTGTGTATGTACTCTTATCGTGGGCAGGATGCCTATATGCCGGTCTCCGCGCATACAGAGCTGACTGCGCAGATTTGCGTAGATGTTGCTGTCTGCGCAGAGCTGCGCAGATTTGCGCAGAGCTGCGCAGAACTGCGCAGACATCAACATCTGCGCAAGTCTGCGCAAATCTGCGCAGCTCTGCGCAGACAGCAACATCTGCGCAGCTCTGTGCAAATCTGCGCAGCTCTACGCAGACAGCAACATCATCTGCGCAGCTCTGCGCAGCTCTGTGCAGATGATGTTGCTGTTTGCGCAGACTTGCGTAGAGCTGCGCAGATGATGTTGCCGATGTTGATGTTGCGCAGAGCTGCGCAGGCAATGTTTCTCTGTGCAGACAGAGCTGACGGTATAGAGCTATGCATGCAATGCTGGTCTCTGCACATACAGAGCTGACTGCGCAGAGCTGCGCAAATGTTTCTCTCTGCGCAGACAGAGCTGACGCTATAGAGCTACGCCTGCAATCCAAGTATTACGTTTCTCTTACTGTGATGAAGCTGAAGACCCTGTGTGTCTTGTACTCATTGTGTTGAGCTGAAGCTGAGCATCTGGTGCATTTCATGCTGTTTGCGTTGTGTATAGACGTACGAACTGCATGGCAGAACACACCACAGGGCCTGGAGCCTAAAAGCCTATCGGGATGTGGCCAAGCGGTTCATCAATGAACATCCTGACTTTCTGGGGGTTCGGATCATCTTCACTGCCCAAAGGTGAATTCTTAAGGTGATAGCCTTCAATGTATGTATGGTAAAGACCACATGGCTATAAAGTTACATTATTGTCATTTAGCAGAAAATCTGGTCCAGAGTGACTTACATACTGTAGGTTACAGTTTTTTTTTTCATGTTATGCACTTATACAGGGTATTCTGGGTTAAGTACTTTGCACAAGGGTACAGCAGCACTCCAGTGGGGAGTTGAACCAGCAACTTTTTGGTTACGAGCCCTACTTCTTACCTCTATGATACACTGCCACCCTGGGCAGGTATGATAACGCAATGGTAACTCTGAGTTATCATTCTCAATTGTTCACTCTCTCTATGGGTGAGTTCTTGGGTTAACCTGTTAAGGTGCAAACAGGGTAATCAATGACAGGGGAGGGAAAGGTCAGCAAGTCTTGTCAGCAAGCTGTCTTCACTGCTTTAGGTTGAGAACATCCTGTTTGTACACTGCAGGAGTTTGAATTTGTCTGGGGTCAGACGAGCAGTGAAGGATGCCATGCACCTTCATAGAGAGTTTCCAGAGGTCATGGCAGGTTTCGACCTGGTAAGTAGCCCCTAAAAAAGAGGGATGTAATCGAGGGCCCACCCAGGTTCCTGTATCTCCTTTTACTGATATAAATGTACACTGTTTTCTTATTGGTCAGTTATGAGTGCACTGTGTAGGGAGTAGGTGTGGTCTAACGTACTGCTCTGATTGGAGGTGGGGCGGGAGGACAGCGGGAGACCCCTCTGGTACTTCAGAGAGGCCTTGTCTCTGCCAGCGGAGCTCGGGGTCACTCTGCCCTACTTCTTCCATGCAGGGGAGACGGGTGAGCTGATCATGACTCCTGACCTCTGACCCTTGACCTCCTCAAGCATACACCTCTCATTCAATCAAAGCTTTGCCTTTCAGCATAAGGCAGAAATGTGTCTCAGTGTCCTCTTTGCTTCATAAGTTAATAAAAATGTATGAACCTGTTTAACAATACATTTATACCAGTAACCAACATGTAATTGTCTGTTACACGGTGCACCTAAATTATATTGTAAAATATGGTGCAGATAAGTGCATTGTATGAGAACAGTGCAAATCGAGACTGTGTGTGTGTGTGTGTGTGTGTGTGTGTTGGGTAGACTGGGAGGGTACTGACATGGATGAGAACCTTCTGGATGCCCTACTTTTCAACACCACTCGCATTGGACACGGCTTTGCCCTTGCACATCACCCTCTGGCCAAGGAGCTCTCCAGGAAGAGGGGTGTGGCTGTGGAAGTGTGCCCCATTTCCAACCAGGTATGCCCATCACAGCTACAATCCACCAATCAGCACAGTCATTCACATATCACACTAATTTATGTGGCAGGACTTAGACTGCACAGTAGAGGATGCTAATCCCTGCATTAAGACTGAGGTTTACCTGTCTCCTGCGCAGGTGCTGAAGCTCGTCTCAGACCTGCGGAACCACCCTGCTGGAGTGCTGATGTCAGACAGCCATCCGTTGGTTGTCAGCTCAGACGATCCAGCTATCTTCGGAACCTCTGGGCTCTCATACGACTTCTATGAAGCGTTTGTGGGCATCGGTGGGATCAGTGCCCATTTGGGCACACTAAAGGAGCTGGCCATAAACTCTATCAGGTGGGACCTTTGAGCTGATCAGACAGGGCGGTGTCTGTGTGTTATATACATATATTAGTGAGGAATGTGTGTGGTTGCAGCAGGAGTCTTAACTCTCCTTCTCCTGCTTCCAGATACAGCTCTCTGTCCCCTCAACTGAAGGACAAAGCACTGGCCCTTTGGCAGAACAAGTGGGTTAAGTTCATTTCTGAGAACTCGCCGTAGAGACCCAGAGTGCGAGAGGGACGGACTGGGAGCCGTGACAGGAACGTCACATCAGGCCACGTGGCGCAGTGCCAGATGAATCTACAAAAATGCATTTAGGACCGTGAACAGTTTAACATCTTATTGAAAATGAACTTTCAAAAAAAATCATTTACTGTTAGCATCCGTCTACAAATTTACTGACATTAACATTTTTTGTTTGAGTTTGTCAGTGTTGCAAATAGTTTTGAAAGGATTTCCAGAAAGCAGCAGCTGCCATCTAGTGGAGGTTTTGTTTTGGTTCTTTGCACCAGTTTGCACACAAGGGGGCATTCTTCATATTGGGAGAAAAGGAAATAGACCTTTAATCATTTACTTAAACATTACTTTATCAGTAGGAGCACCTGCATAAGGAAAATATTTATTTTCAACCAAGAGCATTTTATTCACTTATTCTATTGTTGTGAATTTTGCACTTTGCACTCATTAATCCAAACTGTTGCAATTAATCCTGGCTAGATTTAAGACTTATTAGCCAGCTCTGAACCACCACAAAGGAGGCTTGAAGCTGAACTGGAATTTATTCTTAAGCCATTCAGATCTTACCAACAATCTCTTTTGCAATAAACATATCTCATGAGGCTTGTCAGGTTAATATAGGAACCGTATATTTTTTAATGGTGTTACACTGACTGATTTACATTACAAAAGTCACAAACTGAGATGCAGGTAAAAATAATGAACTTTGGGTTCAATCAAGGTTTAATCCCTGTTCCTCACATTTTTGTGTGTATCCATGCAGATTCCTTTCTGAGAATAAGTAAGTCTTTATTGCTCCTCCCATTCCTGTGAGCCTGGAGGAACAAGTGTAGAAAGGTCCTGAAACTGCTCTATCGGCTGGTGGTGTTAAACTGAGAGAAGTAGCTATCATCAGGAATATTGCTGTACTCCTGCTTGTCAAGGTATTTTTTCCTGGAAGAAAAGAGGAATTGTAGTGTCATCACCATGATCGCCAGTTCACAGTAAATAAACATTTTGATTGTATTGCTAGAGTGACAATGGTGAAATTAGATCTGCTTTAAATTACACTATGAACTAGACAGCTGCAGCCCACCTTATATGTTTTTTCCTGTGATGATGCTGAATGACGAGAATGCAGTGGGAGTCAGTGCTGTGTAACCTATGTCTTTGATATGCACTGAACGAAGCCATCACCATGAGACAGTGGGGGCATCTCTCCTTTTCCTCCTGCTTCACTAGCGCAAGTGATTGCGGGCCACAAGGACTGCGGACATCAGATTCCACAGTGCAACAGACTGGCACCTGTGCCCTTGTCAACAATCTAAGCATCCCTTGAAATTCACTTCCTAAAACTTCCTAAATTCCAGTGTTAAATTTTTTTACGAACCTCATTATGCGATTGAATCACTTTAGTGACTCGCTTTTAAAAACGACAGGAGCCTTGCTGTCGACCGGCCACGTCATGGACGGTAACCCTCTGTGGTGCGGTTGAGTGTGACACTGCAGTGGGGGTCAGTTCTTTGTGCTAGTTAGCTGTGAGCGTGACTCACTGTGCTGACTGGGCCTCGGCCAGCTGGGCGTTGGTGTTGTCCTGTGCGCGGCGCAGCTGCCTACTGATGCGGGCCTGCTGTCTCTCCAGCAACAGGGCGGTGCGGGCCGACTCCACGCGCACCCGGTCATCCAGGAGCTCCTGCTGCTGCCTCGCCACGCTCGCCCTCTGTGGAGAACGCACACGTCGCGCGACGCGCCGTCAGCGTTTTACACCCTGGCCCGTTCTGCTGTGAAAGGGGCGGAAGAAGTGCTGCTGGCTTTACCCTCTTTGCCTCCGCTTGCTGCAGCTGGGTGTCGATGATGTGCTTCTTGTACTCGGCGCTCACGCCCTTGTTGAGCCACAGGCGGGCCAGGCCCACCACGCTGCTGCTCTCCTCCTGGCCCACGCTCAGCTCCCCGGCCTTCAGTTGGTTCAGGATCTCCACTCTGTTGTTCTCCTCCTCTTGCTCCTGCTCCCTGTGCTGGCGTTTGGCCGCTTCCGCCACCTGGCACCACACACAGGCTGCTCGGTCAACGCGCATCAGAACACATGAAGTGCCGCGCTGACCCACAGACAACCTGTACGACACGTGGATGTGTCGGCCTAAACACCCGTGTGCACATACAGCTGATGCACGTGATATAAAGATCAGTGGATTTGCACAGCACCTGCGACAAAAGTAATCCCTGAGAATGAGTTATGTGGCAGACATGCCACTGCACAGTGACAGCGTATGCACCAAGACAAATGGAGTCCACATACAGGCTAACCCACATATCAGATACCAGCATACCGGACAGAAAACGCAGCGCTAACCTACCTTAGCCAAGTTGAATTCTTTAGTGGCAGTTGCGACAGCCCTCTGCCTCTCCTCACTGATCTTCTGTAGCTCGATGGCTCTGTTGGCCAGAGCCACTCTGCTGAGGTCATACTGCTGGTCTACGGATGACATAAGGACAGGGCCAGTGTGGTCGGTGAGATGGAACACGCAAGAGCCGCTGAAATCGCTGAAAGCTAACGGACAGGGAAGGGAAGCCGGACGCCGTACCTTCATATTTCTGCTGCTGCCTTGCCATCTCCAGCTCTCGCTGCTGCTGTAGGGACCACTCCCGCAGCTGCTCCTGCTGCCTCCTCCTCCGCTCCTCGCTGTCCGGATCCTGCCCCGCCAAACCCGGCAGCGCTTGTTCCCCCTCCTGCTCTCGCAGCAGGTTGGGGTTGTTTATGTCGAACTCCCTCTGACTCTCGGGCTGCTGGAAGTCCTGGCGGAACTGCTGTATGGCCTTCTCTAGCTGCCGACGGTCCTGTTTCTGCCTCTGCTCAAGAAGGCAGGCCACCTGATCTTGGCGCTCAAGATCCGCAGCTGAGTACAGGAGTCGGTTCATTCATCCATTCAGTTATGAAGTTCAGTATAAGCACACATACTGCCTTGTGTTCAGATACGACATTTATCCCTTTATGGAGACTGTAGCTAGCTAGCTACAGGTTATGGTTCAGATCCAGCTGTTACAGTGTGATCAAACTGGCAGTTATTTTCTAGTGTTGATGCACGATAGCATTTTCCTCTTAATTTACGGTATTTCCGTTTCTCTCCTATAAGGTTAGGCCAGTAAATTTTTTTAATCTCTAGAGTCTAGACTGTCTAGCATGCTGAAATCGGCCGTAAGGAAGAGTGAATGCTCACCATACGCCCTCAGCTCTTCAGCTTCTTTTTCCTCTCTCTTCCTTCTTTCCTCCACTTGGTAATCAAGAGCATCTTTATCAACCTAGATGAAGAAACAGACCCAAAGCTTACATCACAGATTTAATGAATAACGTTTGCCGTTCTAGAGATTTTGTTTGCGGTGAGCGAGCTCTACCTAACTGGCTAGCTAACTGATAACATTAACTAACGCCAGGACAGCTAAGGTAACAGCAGGCTTGTTGACTTTCATTAAGTTACTTACTCCAATCGTTCTAACTTTTGCATTGAAAATCCTGTCTTTTCTCTGAAGCTCTCGGTTACGCCGCCTTTCTAAATTTGCAGCTGCAATGCGGTCTGACTGTAACTCAATTTTGCTCATTTTAAAAAGCTCTATACCTAAGCAGCTAGGTACAACGGGAAATCAGCATCTAAATTGCTCTGGACTACGCATGTTAGGAAAGAGTAAACATATCGGTTGCTAGGATACTGCTCGGGAATTTAAAAACTCCCAGCATTCACTCCGCACAAGAAACGAAAGATAAAAATTCAAATGTTTTTCTGAAGGAATGTCGTTACTTTATGGTAGATTATACTGTGATATCATTGCTTTCAAAGCTGTCGTGTCGAACAAGCAGATGTGACAGAGGAAACTCCTGTGCTGGCCATTTAATATCATCAATTAATATCTGGAAAGTGCAGGGCAGATCCAAACAAAGACAAGGTGCCAAATTTCAGCTCAGTGATCGAGGGTATAGCCAATCTTACCTTTTGTTTTCGTGTCTGGGACCTCTCTGTTCAGGGGCAGCCTGTCGCTCAGGAAGGCATTGTATCCATATTGCTGAAACAGTGCCTCTGCCTCTTTCTGCTCTTCCTCAGACAGCTGGTCTCCCCAGTTTCTCCCCACCTCCTTCTCCATCTTTACCTCTGCATCCCTCTCAGGCTGGCCTTGTCCATGATCAGCTGTCTTCATGGATTTTACTGTGGAGAAAAATCCCACACAGATAAATAAAAAGGCATTCCTGTAAAAAAAAAAAAAATGTCTGATTGAGATTGGTTTGGCACTTGCTCCATCACTTGTGACTTTTGAAAATAATTTCCCATTTTGATTTTTGGAAATACTATAAGTTTAATTTAATTTGAATGTGACTTCATTTTTTGATAGGTCTTAGAAGAAAGAAGGATTTACTGTGTGTATAATAGCAGGTGCAGATGTGCATGACAAAAGTGTACAAGTGGCTGTAGTATCAGACACAGAAACTGTAAAACAGATATATATTTGGGCATTTCTTATAGTTTATGGCATAAGTTATGTAGTGATGTGCTAATTTACATTTATTGATGGTATGTTGGCTAGTACAGTTAATTTACACCATAGTAGTAGCATAGTAGTATAAGTATTTTCAGGAAGGATAACACAGATGTATTTCAAAGTTTATGTTGTAGGTATTGTATTGCTAGATTTTGTAATATTGTACAAATATTTAAGCCTTGTGTGACTGTGTGAGAGATATAGGTATAGATTGCAGCATGCTGTCAACCCACACCAGTGAACTCACCCAGCTTGTCGATGTGAGACTCCATCCTCTCCAGCCGCCTGAGAGCCTCTTGGCTCCAGGCTGTGTCGTTCCCATGAGCGAGGTGCAGACTCTCTCTGTACAAGCGCACCTCTCGCTTGATGGACATTATGTAGGACAAAGCCGTAACGGCTGCCAGCACAGCGGCCACCCCGCGAAACCAGCTAGCCCTCATCACCCCTCAGCGTGTGTGTATGTGTGTGTGGTGGGTGTGGTGGGTGTGTTTGTAGGAGAGTACGTGTTCAGTGTGGTGCTCGTACATGGCTTTTTTCAAGGTTTGTCTGATTTCTGTTTGCTAAGACCTCCTCCACCCTAAGGCAGGAAGGTCACCATTGGCTGTTGTAAGACGTTGATCCATCTACATGTGAAGAAAATGTAGAAAATGTGTAGAAAATCAATGACTGTGGTCACCTTTGTGAATCCTGTCACACAACACATTTGTTAAGATCTCAGTATATTTAGGTTGTCAAACACATGCCGGTCCCTGTATGTAAAGCTCTTTCAGAAGCTATCCAAGGCTTCCGTGCACCAGAGGCTTGAGTATTGAGCGACTTTTTACAGAGCCAAAAAACATTTATGATGATGGCTAGGACATAAATGGGCAATTTGAATTCCAGGATATCTCATCCTGTTGTGACATAAGTGATGTGCAAACAGAAAAAGGGGACAGTTCCATGTAAATTTATTTTCTGTCCCTCCTCAAAATATTTATTTTGGAATGTTTGTTCTGTAGCCAGCTTTTCACGTTTACCACAATTGCCATAAATATATCATGTGCCCCATTTACACTTGGTTTTAAAATGGGTCTCGGGCGATTGGATCACAAGTGGACAGTGCTAAATACAAGTGTAAACGACCACCAAGACGCATTGTGATCCGATCACTCAAACCACTTGCCGAGGTGGTCCGGGACGCATTTGATCACATATCTTTTGTAGTGTAAACGCTAATGCGTCCTGGTGCATCCCCGACAAAGACGTAACAGGAAATTACGTCAACGCAGGACGTGGTGGTTGTTTTGGTGACAGCGTGCCAACGCTCAAAAAATGCTTTTCGAACATTCTTCCTTTTTCATCTTGTCCTGCGCTCTTTTGCAAGTCGTAAATGACTTTGTCCTGCCAATATCAACAGTTGGAACAGCTCGTACGTGTATATTAGTTCTTGAAACATTTTTGTTTTCTCAGCTAGCTCGTGCTAAACAAATCTGGTGCTTGTCTGGCGACAGAGACTGACGTAATAAGTGTAGGCGGGGTGACGTAGGCAGTAACGAAATCTGAACACAAGTGGTCAGCTGGACATTTTCAAGACGCATGTTAGACACAGGTGTAAACGGCGATGTGTCTCGGCTGTCCACTTGTGATCCGATCGCCCAAGGCACATTTTAAAACCAAGTGTAAACAGGGCCAAAATGTGTACTCATACATTGAGTGTGTTCATTCAGCTAGAGGGCTAAACTGAAAGAACTCTTCCCCTCAACACTTATATCAGTAACCTCAAGAATAAAGGCGAGTAGGGAGTGTACAGCTGAATCATCACTGCTTTAACCGGTCTCCACCCATCATGCAAAGTTTTTGGTCACTGTGCCCTTTGCCCCCTCACTGCGAAGCCAGCATTTCAGCAACAGGTTCCCCTCAGGCAAGGGACATGACTCAGAGGGACAGGCAGTGCCTTACTGGGGAGTTTGCCAAAGTGCTTGTGGGCAGGGGTGGACCCAACCTATGAATTTCACATTACATCGTTGTCATTTAGGAGATGCTCTTATGCAGAGCGACTTACATAGTATTCAATATATTTTTTTGACATGTTAGCCATTTATACAGCTGGGTATTTACTGAGGCAACTGTGGATTAAGTACCCTGCCCAAGGGTACAGTGGCAGTGCCCCAGCAGGGAACTGAACCAGTAACCTTTCGGTTACGAGCCCTGCTCCTTACCACTATGCTACACTGCTGCCTCTTTGACTTGGCAATATATAGCACATTTGAGCTATATTTTTTTTCCCCCAACGCCCAAAAGGCACATAGTATATGATTACATAGCATAAAAGGCAAAAAAGCATTGTTTTGAAGAGATTTTATTCCTTAGGGTTGCTTTCTCATATGTACAGAAGATTGGTAAAATAAAAGGGAGCATTGTGTGCAGAGCGCCGCCCTGGTGGCGTGGTAGTGGGCAGGTGCTGCCAGGCCCTCCCGGGCTGCTCAGATATCGACCGTCTTGGCTGGCTTGGTCTCCCCCAGCTCAGCCTCTAACCAGCGGAAGCGGCGGTGACGGCGCAGGACCTCGATGGCCTTCTGCTCCACCGAGGAGGGCACGATACCGAGGTCCTCCAGGCCAGGCAGGCCTGGGTACTTCATGTCTGTGAGGTGGAGCTGGAAGATGCCACAAGATGGCGGATTCAACAGACAGTTTAAAGGCTGAAACGGCACGGCGACGCCCAATTATTCCATGCCACAAGTAAAAAACCCTTGTGCTCGAGGAGAAATTGGGGGGGGAGGGGGGGGATTGTGTATTATCTCTCAAAAGAACAAAAACATTTGAAAGGTTCATTTCATCCTATTTCCCTTCTGTCCACGAAAGGATTCCATCAGCGTGTGTTAATGCAGACATGACTGACACTTTCGCCTGCTGCTGGGAGGTACATACCCGATCTACTTTGTCACAAGTTGTCCACGGCTCAAACGGGTTCATCTCGAAAAACTTTGCAATCATGCTGAAACAGGCAAACGGGGGGAGAAAAGTGTTACAAATGATGAACAATGTGTTCAGTCATTGCAGAAAACGCCCAGTACAATCTTCTATTCTTCCCGTGCACTATCCTATACTCCCAGTACAATGTTATATTCTTCCAGTGGTGCTCTACTGATGCAGACGAATGCATGATAGACATTTTATTATAGCCAAGAAATCAGCCCCTACACATTTTTCCTGTTTTCTGTCTATGAGGTTCTGGCTGTTTAGACTCCAACCCTTCAAGAATGTTCATAACGATCCAGCGAATCAGAAAACCTGGTGGTGGCAACAATGGCCTTTTCAATACGACTAACAGTGAGCTGACTGTCTAGTCCATGTTTAAAGAATCTGTGGTCATCTTCTCCCAATGCACTGGGGTCTCACAAATGCAGTATTTTACTGTAACAGCGTTATTGTCTCTGTGCAATCTAATCTTTCAGCACCGATTCTAATCTGTGCATACACTGCTCCCAGTGGAGGACAGGTGTACAGGGATGAAGAGGTGAACAAGAAGGAGACAGCAGGAGTTTACTGAAACACCTCTGTGCTGCTGCATACTCACTGATACAGCGGTCGTGGCATTGGGTAAGGTACAAACGGCCTGTGCGCCACAGCGTAGACGTACTCCACCAGGTCATGCAGGAGATACCGGTTGGGCCTTCAGAGGGAGAGAGAGAGAGAAGACATGACACACTTCTGATCAACAGCCAGACTGCCTCACATCTCAGGCCTTCACACGCGCTGCGGGAGCTGGGTACACTGCTCAGCGGACCTGCCCTTTCAATTCAAGTGGAAATAAAACAATACATTTACATTTATTCATTTGGCAGACGCTTTTATCCAAAGCGACTTACATAGGTTACAGTTCTTTACAATGTTATCCATTTATACAGCTGGATATTTACTGAGACTGGCAACTGTGGGTTAAGTACCTTGCCCAAGGGTACAGCAGCAGTGTCCCAGCGGGGATCTAACCGGCAACCTTTCGGTTACAAGTCCTGCTCCTTAACCACTATGCTACACTGCCGCTTGACAGACTCTGCGATAATTGCAACTTTGACACGGCTCATTCAAACGAGTCAATATTCCTGTTCATGAGAAACTCAAATAAAACGTGGGTTGTTAAACAGTGTGTCACGGAAACACTTCCTTCTGAATATTCCTACGAGCCGAAGTCTGTACATGAGCATTGCCTTTCTAAGAATCTTAGAGTCATAATTTACTGGTAAGATAGTTGTTTGCGATAAGCCATTTTGCAAAAACAAAACAAAATAAGGAAGAGAGAGCATTCCAAGACAATTTGAGGAAAAAATCACACATATCCTTTACATAGCTTATTTACCATGTATAGAGAAATATTAGTAGCAGTTCAAGCTTCATGGAAAAAGTTTTTTCAGAATATGGCTGAAAATTGGGAGAGTAAGGGCTATAAGGAAATGAATGACAGAGGATATTAACCCTATCATCTTCTGGGAAGTTTCCGAGACAGTAAAGCAGGGAGAAATCATAACCTATGCCTCTTTTAAAAATGTGAAAGGGAAAAGAAAGATAAATAATTAGAATATAAGATTACATATGTCAAGAAGGATTATAAACTAACAGGAAATGTAATGGCCATGAATAATCTGAAAGAAATACAAAGGATGTTAAATTAACGGAGAGGATGGAAAGGGCTTTGACATTCACTAAAGAAAAATATTATGATAAGAGGCCCAAGAGCCTTCAACTGCTGGGCTTCCAACTCAAAAAGCCATGAGCAAAATCTGACAACAGCTATTAAGAAAAAGATCTCAAGGGAAATATTCATAGGGAAAAGTGACAGCATTCCACGTAATCTCTAACCTGTGCTGTGCTAGCTATGCCTCAAAGTGGCTGTAATTATGACACAGATAGACCACAGGAGGAAACTCATTCATCTGTAGCTTGGTGTAGCTACTGCAGATTGAAACCTAACCCCCAATAAACACGCTAAATACACGAGATCAACAACTAACTTTACAGTGAACCTTATTTAAATTGGCAGTGAGGTCATCCTTACCCAACTAGAGCATAGGTTTTCCCATTGGAGTCAGGGTCTTTTATGGCATTGACAATAGCCTTGGCCACATCCACAACCTGAGAGGAGAAGAACAGGTCATTCTAACATCTGCTCTCTCCCCTAGAACAGTCTAGAAAGCAGTGAGGTCTTGACAGGGCTCACGCACTCACATGCACAGGTTGCTTGACCGTCTTCTTCCCCAGAGCTATCATGGGCACGGCTCTCCCAAACCAGCGCATATCTGTGCAAAAGAGAAAGAGGGGACTTCAGCAGCAACAGATGTAATCTGCCTGTATTCACCACATATGCTTGTTTCAGCACAATCTACAAGCAGATACCAGTGCACCTTTTAACGTTAAGATTTCTGGTACAAGAGCTGCATACCTCTTCTCGTGTAAACACCTGACTCGAAATGCATGTAAACATTAAGAGACAACAGCTCCCTGTACAGGTGACTGAAATACCAATGCTTCTGTAATTCAATATCTGTCTGTTCCTCCAGTACAATTTACAAAGGGAACTGCCCAATCCAACTAATTTTATCAATATGCTCTTTTGCTCATGGCAATAAAATAAAACACTTCCATATTCCCTAAACTGAAGAGTAAGCATCTAACACCTCTAATATTCATGGCGGAAGGGCACAAGTCTGGTCTTAAAGAACAAATCATTTAGAGAGCTTTATAACTTAAAAATGTAAGGACAAACATTTTAAAAAGACGGTGTCACAGATTGCATATTTCTTTAGCACATAATTGATGTAGAAAATGTATTTTAAATTGCATCACATGGACATTTTTAAAGCAAGGACTAAGGTATCACAAATTGTGGAACTTTTTCAGGGACCTAAAAGAGCATCAATGTGTGTGGAAGACTGACAGCAAGTCATCTCCCAACCTTCCAAGACCTGCATGTGACAGTTTCAACGGGCTGTGTGGCTTTGTGCACAACGGCCAAAATGTGAGTGTGTAACATGTGGCATACTTGCAAAGTGGTTGAGGAACCTGTCCTCCCTCCCAAACATCTCAGAGGGCTTCATGATGAC
Source organism: Megalops cyprinoides (assembly GCF_013368585.1). Taxonomy (NCBI): domain Eukaryota; kingdom Metazoa; phylum Chordata; class Actinopteri; order Elopiformes; family Megalopidae; genus Megalops; species Megalops cyprinoides. The sequence continues at coordinate 16,846,619 of NC_050605.1, forward strand.
CGCATCGGGGAACTCATCTCTTACTGCTTGCTCCCCGACTGCCTGCAGAGTCCAGAGTTTTACACACAGCGCTGTTTTACACCACACAGCATCAGTTACACAGCACCAGTCAAAAGTCTGGACACACTTTTCTTTATTTTTACTATTTTCCACATTTTATAATAATAATAAAGACATTTTAAAAAACTATGAAACAACACAAATGGAATTACGCAGTGACCAAAAAAGTGTTATAAACAAATTTTTTGAAATTACTTTGGAAAGAAATTCACACACAATATTCACACAAATACCAATCTTGAAGTTGATGCCTAAGAAACAGAATTCAAGCATTCAAGCATAAATATTTAGATTAAAATGTCTCTGAATGCATGTTTCCCATTATCTTAATCAGGTGTATTCAAACTTTTGACTGATACTGTACATGTGAAATTGCCAGTCGAATAACAGTTACAAAGGTTATGCTGGCAATAGAGTGACAGTTATACAAGCTGTACTGCCTGTAGAATCAAAGCTTTACAGGTCGTACCACTCATAGACTTAGTTACACACGTCATACTCCCTGTAAAGTCATTCAGTGTTACACAGCTCCAATCAGTGATAAGGACGTTACTCGACCTTGTTCCGCAGATATTTTGAGGGGCTACGGATGTCTGCATTCAGGTGGGACATATGGATAAGCTTTGGGATGCCTGCTTCACGGGCTGCTTTGGCAATCGCCTGTGGGATTGACACATAGATGTCCTCAAAGCGGTAGTTCCTTTAGGGAGAAAGTAAACAAGAACAAGTTAATATCATGGGACTAGACAGTTCATACCATTCTGATCTTAACCGTTACACAAGCTCCAGCCAAACATCTAACAGGTTGATCCTGCCTCTGAGAAGAGGCCATCATGTTAGCAGGGCTGCCACATTATTATTCTTAACTGATCTTTTAACCTTACTTCTCTAACCCAACAGAACCATCTTTATACACAAATGAAATCAGCTATATACATACTGAAGTTTGACATTGTTAGCTGCATCTTTATAGTTTCAGGTTTGATCAGCTCAAATGCAGATAAACAGTTCTATACAGAGTCCTGTCCAGTACGGTCCAATGCATACCTTGTCTCCCACTCTCTTCCCACCAAATTGATGACCACATTGGAGTGAGCCATGGCTTGTTTTATGGTCTCCTTGTTTCTGGCGTCCCATTCCTTAAACATGTCAGGGGGAGACATCAAGACAGGCACCACAGTCTGCAAATTACAACAGCTAAGACCTCATGATGACGTGTTTCAAATATTGTTTTGTGAGCACCTCACCCTGAAAATAGAGTGCTTTTGCAACCATGCATCAGCGATGGCAGGCAAGGATTTCTAAGACATTTTCCTCTTTAATTCTCATCTCATATATTCAAATAGGCAGACATGTTATGCCACAGTGTATCAGCATCCGCTAAAATGAACCACGTTTATATATGGAGGCTATTGTTTTTTTTTTTTTTTGGTTTACCAGGAAGATTATCTGGCCCAGGTCTCCCATGGGTCTGAGGTACATGATATCATACTGGTCACAGCGGTGAGGAACCACAATCTGAGAACCCATACGCCCTGCAAAAGAGCAAACACACATCAGACACACAGCTCATTCTACACAGGCTTTCTGTGCAAAGCCACCTAACACCAGCCAACTAACATCCAGCTGGTGTCATACACTGGCTACCGTCAGTGTTATTTGCCACCGATATACTTGTTTGGTGAATGCAAAACACAGAACTATACAGAAGACAATACAACAACGTGTTTATGACATGTAATGTAATGACAAATAAACTTGTCATGTAATGACAATAATGTAATGTGATGTAACAACTTCTTAGGGGACAACAGCCATGACAGACAAGACAGCATCAAAATGACAGCTAACTGGGCTAATAACCTTACTCACCAAGACGATTGACCACATATCTGCCCAGGAAGCCAGTGGCGCCAAAGACAGTGGCTGATATCCCGCTAAAGGAAGAGCGGCCACCCTTGCCTCGGGGGATGACAGAATGATGGACTTTCCTCTGCTGGACTGCCACGGGGGCAGAGGCCAGCACCACAGGGGAGCCATCACCTACAGGCACAGGCACAGAAAAGGCACTGCCATTGCGTTCTCCGCTTTACCAAGGGTCAGTAAGGACAACAATAAACACAGAACATCTACCTCTGGGTACAAATAAAGTAACCTGAACCTGATAGAAATCGAACAAAGAAAGAAATCGAAGAAACACCATAAAGTTGCCTGTAAAATTGCATATTCCTGAAAATTCTCAAGTATTTACAGAGACACTCGTTTGCACACACCTCCTTCCACGAGCCAAAGGCATCTTTGTAACAAGCTACATCACCAAATTTAAGACACTTTCTATATGCAGGATAAAAATGGCATGTGGCAAATAATATAGCCTACTTCTGACTAAAACGTGCAGTCACTGAGAGAGCCACTTGAATAGAAGTGTAACAGAGAAGGTATTTATGAAAACATTGGCAGCTATACATTTATTAAATTATTTTCTTCACTTATTATAAACTTATTAACTTGCAATACTGATTTTTGTAATCTTGTTTAAAATGGCTGTGTGCAAATCCATACATCATTACAGCTGGGTGCCGTTATGTAGCTAGACAGCTACTCCTCATCAAACTGACTCCCCCATAAACTCAAATGTTTGTCAACCTTGGTCACAAACGTGATCTTGACCTAAACAGTTGTCTTGTATGAAAAGGGAAGTTATCTAAAGGTGTTACATAGTGAATTAAATTAGTGTAAAGACACTTTCGAATAGCAGACATCACAAATGCATCATATGAAGAAGCTTAGCTACATTCATTATTGACATTATCTTCAAAGCAATCTAGCAGGCTATACCCCATTTTATTCCACATGTCCCAAGTATTGACTATCGTTACCGCTAGACAGATGTTTAGCTACAAAGGGACTATTTAAGTTAAGTAAGTTAGCCAGCTAAAGATGAGCAACCAGGCTTAACTAACTTAAATAATGTTAGGTCACTCAAGGTTCTACAGCCGGGTTTTAATGTCAGGTAGCTAATGTTAGCTTTCAGTATCGAGTCCTCGTATTCCCCCCATATGCAATGCTTGCATTTTAGCGTTGCACTGAAACGGCAGAGAGCTGGTACAGGTGACCCTTATTCCTTTCGTTGAGTTTTGCCAATTCAAAACTCAACGAAAGTTTTGCCAATTCAATTCTTTGTGATGGCAAAATATGCTAGCAAGCTAACATAAAACCCGGTACCTTCGCAAACAAGGACAACTAACAGACATGTTAGCAAATATATAAACCCCTGGCGGGTAGCCTAAACTGTGATCACTGACTGTCAAAGAAAGCAGGCTCATAACATGTCACTGAAAAAGTCAACAGTGGAAATCGAATAAAACGTTAGTTAGACGAGCTCGCTAACGTTAGCCAGCGATCTTGCAGGTCATAGCACTAGGGGGGTCACATCAGGCCTGGAATTAAATGGTCGGGAAATACAACTCCTAAGTAAGACATAATACCGAAAGCTGGATTTTGTTATTACTTTATACGCCTTGATTCTGTAGTCAGCAAAGCATACAGTTCGTTTCAGACTTACTGAAAATCCTGGGAAGGACACTCGCAGGACGACGGCAGACCAGAGTAACGGCCGCCATGTTTTTCTGATATGGAGTACGGAGCAACGGAGGGTCAAAAAGATTCAAGGCTTAAAACGAATAATTGTCAGAAACAATCAGGTAATCGCGCCCTGAAAGCATCGTACACCAGCAAACCATCACGAGAGAGGTCAACTAAAATGAACATTCATAAAAAAAATCATTTACTCTGTAGGGGTCCGTTTTACTGGATTTTTTTTTTTTTTTTTACTGGATTTTACTTTTTTGTTTCAGCTTGTTAATGCTGCAAATAGTTTTGCAAGGGTCCTCAGACAGGAGGAGGTGCTATCTAGTGGAAGTTCTGTATGAGTTTGCATGTAAGAGGGAGGCATTATACGTAATTGAAGATGAGAAAATTGACCTTTAAAACGTCCACCTGCACATTACTTTATTAGTAGGAGCATCTAGTAAAGGAACATATTTCTTTTTACGTAAGAACATTTTATTCCCTTTTGTTCTACTGTTAGTGTCATTTTTGCACTTTGCACTAAGGAATCCAAAGAGTTGAAATCCCTGGCTAGAATTAAGACTTATTAGCCAGCCCTGAACTACCACAAAAGAAGGTTTGAAGTTGTACGCCAATTTATTTATAAGCCATGCAAATCTAACCAAAAATCTCTTCCACTTTAACCTGATGAGTCTCATGAAATGTTTTAAAATGACCCGATGTTGACTGATTTACATTACAAATGACTGATTTTGTGACTTCGTTGAGATGGCTATTAAAGATGTTGAACTTTGTGATAGTCAAAAATGTGTTTTTTTTCCCACTGTCATAGCTGCTCCTCCTGTATAGCCTCCTCTAGGTGGCTTTGCACTGTGTCTGCCCCTAATCTTGCTCCTCAGGATCCACAGCTGGATTCATTTAGCTATGAAATATAGGCACACTTACTGGCTTAGGTTCAGATAAGGCATTTCTTCTTTTATGAAAACTGTGGCTAGCTATCTGCGTCTTCATTGATGGCTGCATTTGATACCCAGCTGTTACAGTGTGATCAAATTGGCACTCTTAACTGTTGATGGACGACAGCACTTCTTTCTTGGTTGTGCAGACATTACATTATTGGTATTTAGGAGACTCTCAATGTTATCCATTTATACAGCTGGATATTTACTAGGGCAATTAAGTACCTTGCCCATGGGGACAGCAGCAATGCCCCAGCAGGGAATCGAACTGGCAACCTTTGGGTTATAAGTCCTGCTCCTTAACCACTACGTTACACTACCACCCCAGACATTTAAGGTTAAGATTAACACTGCTCCTTGCTTCAGGATCAATTTTCTGGCCAATCCAGTGCTGAATTGTACCTTGTTCTCAGTGCAATCTGTCCAGAAATGCACAGAGCACACAGCATTGGAAAGAACTAGCTAGAAATTAATTTTCACTCTCACACGCAGGGTCATAACCATGTTTCAAAACTGTTCACACTTTGACTGCACTGCACACTACTTGCATACCCTTGTGTACCCATAATACACCATGCCTAAGAGTACTATACTCTTTGTTTACACTTCTGTTAGAGCCCCCCCCCCCCCACCCCCCCCCCCACCCCCCCGATACATGTTATCTCATAATACAGTATAAATGGTGATGGAATTTCCTTTATGCTCCACAGTAATCAAATAACATGACTTGCCGGCCAAGTTTGCTATGCTTCCTATCGAACTGAAAAGATGCTGTGCACTTCTACAGTTTACTGCCAGGCGGGTGTTATGAAGCGCAGAGTGGACCCAAATGCAGAGAGGACTCGAGGCTCAGCAGGGTCAGTTCAAAAATAAAGATCTTCATTTTTATTTCTTATTGGAGACTCTCAAAAACCAAATGGCTTGGATGACGGTACACAGGCAAAATATGGAAACTGAAGACTGAGCAAGCACATAGACAAAGGGCAAAACTTAAATAGCAGTGAACACAAATGCAAACAATAACTAATCAACACAGGTGAAACACGTGAACTAAATGGGGCGTAGAGAACATGACGAAATTACGCGACTGTCCGGTGGCCAACCCAGGAAGCAGCAGCTGCATTCCTGACAGTGGGAGTGGGGATTGGTTCTTTCAGGCGATGATAAACTTCCTCTTGAACTGCAAATCTTTCCAGCTACATCCAACACAAATTGGTTTGCCTCTCTGTCCATCTGCATTTCAGAAATCTTTAATCACGTGCTGTATTCTCCAGCCTTGCCCACTGCACTTTTGGATGATAAGCTGATAGTAGGTGTGTCCCTCTTTGGCTACCTCCAGACATCTCTGTGTGTCTCTGTTCTTTATAGCCTGTCCCTGCAAAAGCAACACAAATGTATCAATGCACAAGGAAGTCCCCCAAGGAATCGTGCTCGTCCTTCCTGCTTCTTCTCCATTCACAAATAACTGCTCCACAGAAATTAGTATGTTGCAATGGACAGAACACCCTCATAGCGCCATTTCAGTATCTAGATGAAAATGGCAGAAGCAAACATTTAATAATTATCACATAAGAGTTGTGATATGTGATGATGACGATAAACTTTTTCCTCACCTGTTTGAAGTCCCAGTGCATGTGGAATCCTTTCTCCTTGGCCTCTTTACACTCGTATAGCCCAGGTGTACTGCCAGTGCCAGGATCCACCAGGCAGCGATTGTCGTCGTACTTGTGAGACGTGATGCCTCCGATGTAGATCTGTCCACCTGTGCGGTAGTAACAGAGCTACATAGAAATTAGTAGAGAAAAATCTAAGCTTTGTTTAAGCACGTTAATTTTGATCTCATCCACAAAACGTGGATGTACAATCCAACTAATTTCTAATGAAACAGTCAGAAATGGGGACTACAGTACCGGCACGAGGATCAAACATTCAAATGTATAAATTAAACCTGGCAGGTCGACTCAGGGTTGAATAATCTTTTGCAATGGTGGCCCAGAGTATCACAATGGGTAGGGATTGTAAGGGACTGTGTCATCTATCAGCTATAGGGGGCATGATTAGATGGCTAAATTCTGTTTGACCCCACTGCTGTATCCTGAATGCAGAACCCCAGTGAAAGCGCCTAACTTGTTCCAGGAAAAATTCAGCTGCCTAAATGAGGTACATGTTTAAAAATGTAGAATTCCAGGTCAGTCAGAATACAACATTGGACAGGTAAATAAATTATATAAAACATACACTTACTAACCGGTGGGTAATAGCAAACATACAAACACACCAACCTGTGTGGAAAAGAAGTGGCATCCGTACAGAATAGGAACATTTCCAGGAACAGGCCCTTGGTCAATACAGGCGTCCTCCGTGAGGTTATTAACCATCTGTTTACAGTATTAGACAAGTCGCAGTAAAATGAAAGTATACGTGTGACTCTTTGAATGCATTTGTACCAATGATTGTAGTTTAACACGGACATACAGATATTTCTATAAATGTCTGTCGATCATAATCATCTAAACGCCTTCACAAGGCAACTTACGAATGAATAAAAGATACAATAAAAGTGCAAAAACACAAATAGGTAAGCAGACAGCAGCCGAAATAACCATTCAATTCATCTGGAAAGTGGGAGAGGATCGGAGTAAACACAGGTTTACTCACAGCGCCATAGGCGACAAGGTCATCCCAGGTGTCTAGCTGGGGATACACGTTGTCCAGGTACCATTTGAAGGGCTTACACTTCAGCTTCTCTCTGAGTTTTTTTCTCTCTGACACGTCCCCAATATCAATCCCATGATCCTGAGAAAGGAGACAGGAGGACAAGCCACAAAAAGGGTGTACAAGAGAACAAAAATGGATTCAGTGTCTTTACCATATATCTTAAACTGTGTTTTCCTTATATAAAAAATTAAATCTATGGATTCAAGCACTCGTATCTCTACCAGCTAGCTTGTACCTTGTCTAGCCAGCTATTGAAACTTGGTCATTCAGTGCTTCTAACAGTGTTGCTTGTGTTGTCCTCTGCTCCACTTGTAAGTCGCTAGTAAGCTACATATCCCCGTGTACCTTAGGAGGAAGATTCCAGGCGATGTTGACATGGTGTTTGTACTCATCCATCCAGACCTCAGCCACCCGTAGAGCGTTCCTCTTCATGGTGATACTGAGGTCGGGTAGGTAGGGTTTATGGCTTCTCTCAATGTGGGCAATCCTGGAGCACGGCACTATCTCTATACTGCCCCCACACAGCCACACCTGTGAGTAACAAAAGATTAAGTTCAAAAGTATATCACTTTTCCATTATTTAGCATGAACTTTAAAGTTTTGTTTGATACTGTATTTCCTAGGTGTTTGCAATGAGACATCAGTGACCATTTCATTTAAAATAAATCAAACTTCACTTACACGAACTCCTAGCTCCACATTCTCATCACCATAGATTTTCATTCCGCCATCCAGGGCCCCAATTTTATTATTTTTATTATTATCTTTATTCAAGATAAGCTCTTATCCAGTGACTTACAAGGTTAATATGACACCATGGTCTGAATTTACATTTACATTTATTCATTTAGCAGACACTTATTATCCAAAGCGACTTACATAGGTTACAGTTCTTTACAATGTTATCCATTTATACAGCTGGATATTTACTGAGGCAATTGTGGGTTAAGTACCTTGCCCAAGGGTACAGCAGCAGTGTCCCAGCGGGGATCGAACTGGCAACCTTTCGGTTACGAGTCCTGCGCCTTAACTTCTATGCTACACTGCCGCCCTTTCCATTACACGCATTTTCTAAATACATACCCTACAGTCTCTATATATTTTGATACCCAAGGTACTTAGATATGTATTTCCCAGGATGCATTTCCCAAACATTTGCAGCAAAACCTCAGTGGCCATTTAGTTTAAATATCGAGTTTTCACTTACACGAACTCCCAGCTCCACATTTTCACCACCATAGATTTTCATCCCACTGTCCAAGACTCCGATTTCCCCAAAGAAATTTCGATCAGCCACAAGTATGCCCATGATGGAAGGACTCCTGCCAAACAGAGGGGACGATGGAGAGTTAATATCTGCACACATAGCACTACATTTCTCAAACCTGAGTCTCAGGACACAGCTTGTGTCCTTACAGTTGAGCTCTCAATGAATTTGATTTATCACTTAAAGGAATTCCTCATTTAATATATTAAACATTGTATTTACTAGCAAATGGAAAATGCCTGTGTGTGCAAAAGCAAATGAACGGGTGGCCACGTAGCATGGTGGTAAGGAGCAGGGCTCATAACCAAACGGTTGTTGGCTTGATTCCTTGCTGGGGGATAGGTATTTAACCCACAATTGCCTCTGCAAGTATCCAGCTATATGAATAGATAACGTAAAAATTGTAACCTGTGTAAGTCCCTCTGGATAAAAGTGTCTGCTAAATGACAATAATGTAATGTAACAGCCTTGCTACTTGCAACCCATGCCACACAGCCACACGGATCATCCCACAAGGATTTCAGCAGGAACAGAAGACCCCCCCATCTTGTGATTCCTTGTTTCTTTTAATCGTCTACTTTTCCAACACAGATATACAATACAATAAATGCTTTCTTAAAAGAAGTTCTTTAACAAGAATGCCTTGTAATCCACACTTCGTTTTGTGCAATGCTCCATTTTTGTTTTGTTTTGGTTTTTTTCCCCACATTTTTCAAGAAGAGTTATCTTTGTGTCTTTACTTACTTTACCTGTGTGTGTGTGTGTGTGTGTGTGTGTGTGTGTGTGGTTGTTTGTGTGCACGTGTGTGTGTGTGTGTGTGTGCATGTGTGCACGTGTGCGTTTGTACCTGCATCGCTTACTTCCCTGGTAGCAACCCCTGTCTAACTGATACCATGATGTTAAACAGCTACAGCCAAATTGAAAGCTGGACAGAAAACCAGGTTTTGGAAGCATTGCAATAATAACAGTTTCCCAGAAGTTCAATTGATGAATATATCTTATATTTGCCTACATCCACCTGACATAACACTTAAATTCCTCTATAATTTCTGAATTGATAACCGTTATCAAACATTTGATGAAATGCGTGCTACCATGGTAACGTAAAATCTTCAAAATCACAGTGCTGTCTCCCCTGTGCTCATTGTGTTTCCAAAATATCATGTCACACATAAAAGGACGGGGCTTAATCTTCAAGGCAGGTTAAAGTGGAGGTCACTTACTTCCCTGGCTGTGACTCATCATTGAGTCTGTACCACTCAGGTCTGAATACCTCGTACAAACACCACAGTCGCCAATCAAAGCCATGCGCAGACGAAAAGTAGTGAGTCACCTTCAGGTCATCGAAATTCACTTTGTCAAACACCGGGCTCACCACCACGGTGCGGTCCGCCTTAATCCGAGCCAGCAGTGGCTCCGCCCTGTAGATCCACAGAAGGAAACCAGTACCCCTTCAACATGTTTTGCTCACAACCAAACAGCCATTAATCAGATTAGTGGACTTGTTTCTATTTTGTCTTATTTTGCCTGTACTTCATTCTGCAACCTTTTGCAAACTGATTCATCAGGAGTAGAAACAAAGGGTAAGAATCATTAAATCCCAAGAACTTTCTCCTTCAGAAAAAAAATTGATGCTACAAAACAAATTAGCACATATGGAAAAAATATAGCCATGGTCAATAAAAAAAGCTCCACTTACCATTGCGCATGGACCTCTATGTGAGCGTCCAAGATGGCCACCACATCCCCTGTAGCAGCCTCCCACCCTGAGATGCGGGCTTGTGTCAGACCCATCTGCTCTTGGTGTCTCACCCTCCTCACCAGACCAGGCCGCTCTTCATGGATGGAGCTGATGTAGGCGTCCAGCTTGTCCTTCAGATCCTCTGGGTTTGAGAGATGTATCAAAATAGACATGGTTGCACAGGAGGGCCCAGCTGGATGGGTTTCAAACCCAGTAGCATCTATGAAGAATCACCTTCACTTAAATCAGCACAGTGCACAGTTCATGGTCATCTGCTAAGACTAATACCAGATAACTGGCCTAACTTGTCCACTTAACAAACCATGTGAACTGTTGTCATCCACCAGTATGATGTCCTTCAGCAGATGAGCAGGTGTCTTATCGATGATACTGCGAATGGCTCTCTTGATGATAGACAGGGCCTCATCCAGGTAGATCAAAACCACGCTGATTGTAGGCAGGTCCTCTGGATACTTTCTCTCCAAGCATCTGGAGGGAGTAGGGTGGTGAGCATACATTAACATAAAATAAAATAGCACTGCATTTGAGCTGCATGCACTCAAACCTAGTTCACATAAGTGTTCACTCTTTATTAACAGCTCATGTCTACTCAAGTCATCTTGATTATTTTTTTTCAAAATGTAATAATCCTAAATGTCGCATTTTGGCATTTTCATATATGAAATTGTGACAGAGGAAACTCCTACATTGGCCTGCTGCATTGTGTTGAATTTCAGTTCACCGATAAAAGGAGCAGACGACCTCACCTTTTGTCTCTCGTGTCTGGGATCTTTCTGTTCAGGGGCAGCCTGTCGCTCAGGAAGGCATTGTATCCATATCGCTGAAACAGTGCCTCTGCCTCTTTCTGCTCCTCCTCAGACAGCTGGTCTCCCCAGTTTCTGAAGAGTGCTGAATTTGGATTTAGCTTCTTCACCACCTTCTTCTCCATCTTTACCTCCGTATCCCCCTCAGGCTGGCCTTGTCCATGATCAACAACATTCATGGATTTTACTGTGGAGAAAATTCACAAAAAGGATGCAGCTTCTTCACCATCTTCTTCTCCATCTTTACCCTCGAATCACTCTTAGTTTGACCTTCTTCATGATGAACAAGCTTACTAGATTTTGCTGTAGAAAGAACATTTGGGATGTGAATCAGCATACAACCTGTGCACCCTGCATTCCTCCCCAGCCAATCATTATTCTCTGACCAGCCTGACCACCAGCAGCGTTATTTAAGTTTTCTAATAAAGACAGATGTGCGCAAAGTTCAAAAAGGACAATGAAGGGGATGTTCGGTGTGTGCTGTGCGCTCTGAGTGAAACAATTTTAATTCAAGGAGCGAACAGTATTAGAAATTGCACGGGCAAGGAAACGTTTTGTTATTTTAGAATCCCTTTACATTACATTACATGCATTTAGCATGCGCTCTATCCAGAGCGACTCCCAGCACAACAGAACATAAGTGTATGCCTATATTAAAGTGAAAGTAAAGTTAGTTTCACAAGAACCCCAAAGAATTAATGTTAAAATGTTACTCCTTGTTTACCCACAAAAGCAAACTATTTTTAATCATTTGAGGTAAACTCCACGAATTGCAGTAATGTCATTTCCAGACGTCGTTACAATGTACCTGTTATTGCGTGTCCGTTTTACGCAAAGTGTAGCTTTGGGATTCCATAGGCGTTTCACAGCTCACTCGTGATATGAAATTGATGGGTTAACTCAGGGGAAAACTCACCCAAGTAGCTCACGTGAGACTGCACCTTCTGTAGGCGATTTAGGATCTCCTGACTCCAAGCCTCGTTGCTCTCGCAAATGCGCTGCATCTCTCGCTTGATTGACATCAAGTACCACGCAGCCAGTGCGGCCGCCAGCAGAGCCGCTGGCACACGAAGCAAGCTGGCCCTCATCGTGCTCCTTCACCGCTGTACGGGACTGTCGGTGTCATTTAGTCGTCTTGAGTTGAGGGCGCGGTCTGGGTGTAACTGATTAGAAAGGTGAGCCCGGCATACCTGGTTAAACTTAACCCCGCATGATAAACAAAAAGAAATAGTAGCTAGGTAGGTCCAGGAAACAACCATTCGTCCAAAATAATCACAAACACAGCCATTGGCAAGGCTCCCCAGTGCAGACAAGTGCGAATGCACGTTATTCACCTACCTTGTACTCAGGTACAGTATAACGGCAACAGACTTTGTTCCATTGGTTGGTGTTTAATGTCATTGATAGCTGTGTAGGCTAATGGTTTCAAAGTGCACAAAGAGTGTTTTTGCCCCATTTTCGAAAATGATGCATCATAGCTATATTTGCAAAATTGCTGCCATGCTTTTACCCGTACTTCGGGGTATTATTTATAAATAACGAGCATTCAACGAACACTTAAAAGCCGCACAACGATGCTGGTGAACGTAGAGGGGATACATGACGCACGAACAATGAATGACGTCACCAAGGAAAAGAAATGGGGATCATCAGCGCTGAGGTTCGGTTGTCACGTAAAGAATGAGTGGGTGCTTGAAGAATGGAGACTGTGGGTCAGGGTAACAGGTACTAGTAATTCACAAGTTTATGGTGTTTATATTGTTGTGATAAGGGCTATGCGTGTGCGTAACCCTCGTGTGTACTTATCTCTGGATTGATTGCTGTGCATATTTACGACTAATTTCACTGTGTGGGCAGCAGTTCTTTTTACCCTCCTGCTTTCTTGTCGCCGACTCTGGCCTGCTGTGATGAGCAACCTGTTCTCTATGAAGTAATATTTGTGTGTGTGTGTGTGTGCTCGTGCACATGTGTGTGTGTATACCATGCTAGTGAAAAGAGGTGGTGGTATCTTAGCAGCTTATGCTACTTTGTTATCAAATGCATCTCCAGCCTCCAACTGATGGCTTTGTTTCATTACTGTATTGGTTTGTTAATGGTTTGTTTATTCAAATATATTGCTACTGTTTGCATGCATATGTTTTGCTTTGATCATAAACACTGCATAGGCAGCCATGTACTTAGTTTAGCTCAAAATTCTTTTGTGCACATTATCCCAGGCAGCAATCAGTCTGAGAGCAAGAATTTCTTTTCTCTTCACATACACTACCAGTAGTCTGAACCTCTTCAAAAATTAACATTGAACTTGTAAATACATTAACAGAAAAATTGACCGATGATCATAATTGTTGTGTCATTTGGATATTTAATATTTTTACACCATTATAACAATGCATTCATTTTGAGGAAATAAAAACCAGACACAGCTGATGGCAGGAGATTAAAGGTAGTAGAAGTACACCAGTTGATCCTGGGACACGCTGGGACACGACAGTCCAAAAGACCAATGCTACTTTTCAGTGACATCTCTTTTCTGTTTCCAAAAAATTGACACCAAGATCACAGCGCAGTCCTTTCATTGTGTGCCACTGGCAGCTCTGAGTTCAGACATTACAAAGAGCAACAACAACAAAAAAAAAGGCCTCGGGAGCCCAGTGAGGCCTGTATGAGATCAGCACCACTACAACAGTGAGATCTTTGAGACAAAGTTTTACGTTTTCAGTTTCTCTGAATTTTCTCATTTAGTATAAACGCCAACCACTGGTCAAAGTGAGTTCAGTAACAGCTCATCGGGGTCTGTGGGTCCGCTCGCTTGATGCACCTTTGTTATGTTCTGTGTTTTATATCCCTCCATACTTTGTTAAGATGGGGAGTTGGTGACCACATTTTCTGTTTTTGAGTATCCTTCAGATGGGAATAATTCCTTCAGGTACAGGTGGACTTTATTTTGTATCTTATGGCTTTATAGATATGTACCACACAAATTGCCTCTCAGGTCTCCCCAGCTGCATTTCAGAAGTCTTTTATCACGTGCTGTATTCTCCAGCTTTGTCCGCTGCATCCTTGGATGATGAGGTGATAATAGGCGTCTTCTCCTTTGGCTATTTCAAGACATCTCTCTGTGTCTGTGTTCTTTATAGCCTGTCCCTGCAAAAGCAACACAAATGGATCAATACAATATGTCACAATGGACAGAACACTTTCATGGTGTCACTTCAGTATCCAGATGAAAATGGCAGAAGCAAACATTTAATAATTGTCACATAAGAGTTGTGATATGTGATGATGACGATTAACTTTTTCCTCACCTGTTTAAAGTCCCAGTGCATGTGGAATCCTTTCTGCTTGGCCTCTTTACACTCGTATAGCCCAGGTGTACTGCCAGTGCCAGGATCCACCAGGCAGCGATTGTCATTGTACTTGTGAGACTTGATTCCCCCGATGTAGATCTGTCCATCTGTGCGGTAGTAACAGCTCTGTGTAAAAGAAGGTGAAGAACATTCAACATGACCCAGGTTTTCTCCCTTAAAACAGTATACATATATATACACACAGTATGCACTCTACAGGTTATAAGACAAACATAAAGAGTTAATGTACAGACCTGAGGAGAATAGAAGTGACACCCATAAAGAATGGGTGTGTTTCCAGGAACAGGCCCTTGGTCAATACAGACATCCTTCTTAAGGTCATTAATCAGCTGTTACAAGTGGAAGAATCACATTGGTAAATATAATTTGAAGGAATACAGTATACATATTTAATTTACTGTGTTTTCTATGAACCTCTTTTGCCCATGTTGGTTTCTTCAAAACAGTTCACAGGACCTGTTAAGAATTGTGCTCTCTTGACAAATCCGGGGAGGAATACTGTTAAGCACAGAATCAAGGCTTTATTTATAATGTGAATAACATACTGTTTGGCACATTAATCGTACTAATACTTTTCACAAGACAGAACGCACTGTACCAGAGCATGCGCTTATTACTGCTGTACTTATTACTAAGGAACATCAGGAACATCATTAAATAGATATTAGCCACACAGTGGCCCAAGACATCGTAAGTTTCTGTTCATAATCGTTTTGCTCAGAAATTGAGGGTTCCTGAGGATCATGCTACTGTTACTCCTGCATGGTGTGCTTTCAGGAACATAACCTTCCATGAAGATCATCACTGTGTGAGAGTAAACCAGGAGAACCTTTTCCTGCTGTAGCTTGCTCACATTCCCAAAAAGACTCTACTGTGGAGTTGTGATGCCAATTCCTTGTGTACATTTTATGGTAGTGGTGACAGATAATTTGATTGAGGCAGCCACATGATATAAAGGCCTGTCGTAAACCTGCTTCCATGAACAAACATTGTGTTTACAATTAAACAGAACATGTCCTGCCACGCACATAGAATTCTAGTGGAAGACCACCATTTGAAACAAAGTCATACTCTGTTTTGAGGAAAGATGTTCCTTTTCAAATTAGATGTGACTGGAACCATCCATCATCCTATAAGACCACTTGCCTTCTTAAAAAAATGTGTCTCTCTCCATCGAGGATAACGCCCAAATCTTCTATGGTGGGTGTAAATCAGGTTTACTCACAGCGCCATAAGCAACAAGGTCATCCCAGGTGTCCAGCTGGGGATACACGTTGTCCAGGTACCACTTGAAGGGCTTACATTTCAGTCTCTCTCTGAGTTTCTTTCTCTTTGACACATCCCCAATATCAATCCCATGATCCTGGGATGGGAGACAGGAGAGACATGCATGACTGAGGTGATAATTCAGTGAAAGAGTTGGAAGAAAAAAAATCTATAACAGAGAAGAAGAAACTGGAAGACCATTGCTGAGGGCCCCATAGGTTACTGACCAGTACACCTGGCCAAAATTACCAAAAATTGCAGCCAGCTTTGAAGCTAATCGACGGAATATACATTTATGCATTAGACAAACACTATCCTGGTTCATGCATTAAAACCATTCATCTCAGTTACAGTTAGAGTTTCATTTTAACAATTACAAAGGAGGGATGGAGGGATGCTTCATGACATCAATACATAGTCAGCCTATTGGCTGCACACCTAAACAGTAAAAAGCTTCTAGTCAGGATGTATTATTAAGGAGCCATTGTTAAAGAACCTTGCAGGACACCTACCACTGAATTTGTTACAATCAGTCACAGGCTACACATCTGTGAATGCAAACCACTTCCCTCATACATTACGCCTCCTGGTAAAAATATTAGAATACAATTTACATATCCCCATGTACCTTAAGAGGAAGATTCCAGGCAATGTTGACATGGTGTTTGTACTCATCCATCCAGACCTCAGCCACCCTTAGAGCATTCCTCTTCATGGTGATACTGAGGTCGGGTAGGTAGGGTTTATGGCTTCTCTCAATGTGGGCAATCCTGGAGCACGGCACTATCTCTATACTGCCCCCACACAGCCACACCTGTGAGTAGGCCCACAGGAAAAGGTCAAAAGTCTGTCATTTTTCTTCATAATTGAGCATAAACTTTCAAGTTTTATTCAATACTGTACTTCCTAGGCACATGCGCTGAGACTTCAGTGACCACTTCATTTTAAAAATTCACTTACTTCAAATTCAAAGTTCACAAAACTTCACTCACGCGAACTCCCAGCTCCACATTTTCACCACCATAGATTTTCATCCCTCCGTCCAGAGCTCCAATTTCCCCAAAGAAAAGACGGTCAACCACAAGTATGCCCATGATGGAGGGACTCCTAGCCAGCAGAAGAAGATATTGAGTCTTTATCTGTCCCCTTGTTATCTGTGTTTCCAGGCCCTGGTCCTCAGGAACCACCATGTTAGCTGCTGCCCTACCATAATTGAGAGCTCTCAATGAAGTAAGTTTGATTTAGCCATTATCTGAACATACAGTTTTATTTAATATACTATAAATTATTTATGAAAGAAAAGCTGTGTTATGAAAATAAATTTTTTTTTTCAAGATGTTTTTGTTCATTTCATGTCCCTCAGGAAAATGATGCAGCTTTCTCAAGTGAACATAACCAGTTGTCAGATTTGTCTTAAACTCTGTTAAAGTTGAGCTCAATAAATATGAATATCTGTCGCTATTGCTATATTGTTGCTATCTGAGCAACCCATGTCTACACCATAGAATAATGAATCAATGGTGATAGCATGATAATAGACAGTGAAATAAAACCAAACTGATTAAGAGCTCGGCTGGGCAGAAAAAGGTTTTGGAAACACTGCTATTTTAAAGGTTTCCTAGAATTTCAGTCTGTCTACAGCCACCTGACAAATGATGAAGTAACATTCTAATTACTGTATAATTTGTGAATTGATAAGCGTCATCAAACAGTTGATGAAATGCATGTTACCATGGTAACATAAACTGTTCAAAATCACACTGCTGTCTTCTGTGTACTCATTGTCCCTCCAAAATAAAAATAAAATGCTAAATACATTTAAAAAAATGCCACATACAAAAACACTGGGGTTAATCTTCAAGGCAGGTTAAAGTGCGGGTCACTTACTTCCCTGGCTGTGACTCATCATTGAGTTCGTACCACTCGGGTCTGAATCCTTCATACATGCACCACAGAGCCCAGTCGAAGGCGTGGGCGTATGTATTGTGTCGCATCAATGTCAGGTCATCGTAATTCACTTTGTCAAACACCGGGCTCACCACCACGGTCCGGTCTGCCTTAATCCGAGCCAGCAGCGGCTCCGCCCTGTGGACTCACGGAGAAAGCAGCACCAAAATATTTTATATTTTGTAATATTTTCCGTTTCCTACATGATGACAGGGAAATTATCCCTTGTCCTTGCAAGGGTAGCTGAAGAACAGGAGTAAATAGCAATAAGCATTGCAATATTAAAATTTTATTTGAAGGGATAATGAGTAATTGTTCTTCTGCAATGCTTCTTTCTCCTACATGGCTCAGCTGGAGGGAACATATTTCTTATACTTTCTCTCCTTTAGTAATAAATGTTGGCACAGGCAAACCTGGGGCTGCTTCTCTACATTTTTTTCATTAGAACATGGAAGCATGATTTTTGAAATATCTTTTTGAAAAGTCACACCCCATCAGTTTTTGCAGCCAATCTTGCTGCGTTCGCATGATGGGAAAACCAGGATTACATATACATAGAACAACTGCTGAAATCACATTACTCAGAAAAAAAAAAATGAAAATTGAAGCATGCTTTCAGATCAGCAGAAGTCTTAAGAAGCGGGGTCTCATAGCAAAAACCTACCATTGCGCATGGACCTCTATGTGAGCGTCCAAGATGGCCACCACATCCCCTGTAGCAGCCTCCCACCCTGAGATGCGGGCTTGTGTCAGACCCATCTGCTCTTGGTGTCTCACCCTCCTCACCAGACCAGGCCGCTCTTCATGGATGGAGCTGATGTAGGCGTCCAGCTTGTCCTTCAGATCCTCTGCAGGAGAACAAATTGAGTCTTCATCACTTAGTTCATTTTGTTTACTTAATGAAGAGAAATCACACTGGATCTCAGATAGACTAAATAAAGGTTTTTGTTTGTCAGATGTCAGATTCTCAGATGGAAATATAGTAACTGTGTTAGAAATGTTTTTGTTGTTTTGTGAATTAATTACATGGGTACTTTGGCTAATCTCTGATGAAATTTTTTTGTAAACATCAGTCCAATCTGGCATCCCATAACACAAAATAAACTGCGTTTAATGCAATTGAGTTAATACATATTGTTTGATTTTTTTTTCATTGTTCAGCATTAAATTCTTGCATCTCACCATTAGAGCTGTTGTCATCCACCAGTATGATGTCCTTCAGCAGGTGAGCAGGTGTCTTATCGATGATGCTGCGAACGGCTCTCTTGATGATAGACAGGGCCTCGTTCAGGTAGATCAGAACCACGCTGATCGTAGGCAGGTCCTCTGGGTATTTTCTCTCCAAGCATCTGGAAGGGGCATGACGAAAGGAGAAGCACTCTCAGATTTACCTCTGCAGGTGAGTGATTCCACATCAAATTGAACTTTGTGAGTGTGGCTTCATGAACCCCAAAATAAGTGAAGCCATCATGTGGTATTATTTACTATGTGACACGCCAGTTTGAACCAATCACAGCATTTTGCTTCGGATGGCAAAGTATTTTTGTTACAAGTCAGAGATTATTAGCACATAGTAGCTTGATCCATTATCAGCTTATGGAAGCCTCACTCTATCATTACCATAGAACATTCCACACGTCATTTTTAGGTTACCCATTAATGTTAGTAGAACAATCTTGTATACAGTAAGAGGTCAGATTAAATATTCAAGATTAGTTATGCTTATCTCCAGCTAAGTCACCACACCTGTTCTTGAGTCTGTATGATGTCACTGATTGTCATCAGGAGGCAAGGTGATCTGAAGCAATAGCTTTGTGTTTTCTGAACATGTTTGCTGAGTATCTGAATATGTTTGCTTAATTTAGATATAATTTTGATTTAAATGTTTGGTCATGCAGAAATGAATGCACCGCTTGAAATTTCCTGCTTTTTGTACCTGAAAAAAGGTACGATTACAGAGGTATGATTACAGAATCTCTAGGTTACACACATTTGCTGTCCTTTATCAAATATTTATCAACATCTTTTTTGTTCTGGGTTTCTGGGTGAAACGTAAATATAGTGGTTAGTAAGGTATTGTGGGAAAGGGATAGGTGTGCCATATTTACACAAGATTAGCAAACTCAGTGTCTGAATTTAATCTTTCCTGACAGATTCCTGGCTTGAAAATTGCATCTGGCATCTTGAAACTGAGAACTATTGTTCAAGGATGCAAAATGTAAAATTTTATATATAACTACAAAGGTTACAGTAGAATGATGCATTTACATTACATTCATGATAATATGAATCAATGAAACCAGTTACCAAGCTCAATGAATCAGATCATGGAAACGGTGTAGGAGAAATGAAAGCACAGCTACAATTCAAGATCGCAATTCATGCAATAAAATCAGGTAAAGTCAGTCAGAGATGCATATCTTTCTCTCTCATATATATATATATATATATATATATATATATATATATATATATATATATATATATATATATATATATATACATATATATATATATATATATATATATATATATATATATATATATATATATATATATATATATATATATATATATATTCAGCATTCAGGAAAGTGAGAGGATTTATCACCAGGATTTATCAGCAGAAATTGTTCTGTACCATAATTTAGGTTCTCCATTAACTAGATTAAATAACCTCTAACCACACAGTTCAGAACAAAATGATAAATGAGGCCCCAGGATTTTAAAATGATGGAGTGCAGAAAGCAAATGATTTCACCTTTTGTCTCTCGTGTCTGGGATCTCTCTGTTTAGGGGCAGCCTGTCGCTCAGGAAGGCATTGTATCCATATCGCAGAAACATAGCCTCTGCCTCTTTCTGCTCTTCCTCAGACAGCTGGTCTCCCCAGTTTCTGAAGAGTGCTGAATTTGGATATAGCTTCTTCACCACCTTCTTCTCCATCTTTACCTCCGTATCTCTCTCAGGCTGTCCTTGTCCATGATCAGCCGTCTTCATAGATTTTACTGTGGAGAAAAACACAGATAAATAAAAAGGCATTCCTCCTTGATTAAAAATAATCCAGTTTTTGAGTCCACAGGACTTTGAGCATGGTATGGGCACTCGCTTGACTTTTGCAAACAGTTTCCTGTATTTATTAAAAAAAGAAAAAAAAGAAGAGAAACTTTATTTGCATGGAACTGCTTTAATCAGTACATCTTCTGACAGAGAGGTCTTAGAAGAAGGACATATAGTGTGGAGTTAGTAATAGAATTGATAGTATGTGTAGAAGCAGTGGCAGGAGTAGAGACAGAAGAGTATAAGCAAGGAGCTGTAGTAATGGAAAAGATATGTATGTGTACCTGTTTGTTATATGTGTGGTATTGTACATTATGTCTAGATATTCCATCTATTTAGTATGGTTTGGGTATGTTGACATATGTGTACACTTAAGTAGTGGCATAGAAGTAGAAGCATTTTCAGGAAGGCTAATACAGATTATTTTGGGGTTGTAGGTTGTAGGTACTGTATGGTTAGTTCTTGTAAAATTGTTCAAATGTTTAAACATTGTATGTTTGTGTGCGTGCATGTTTGGTTAGGGATGTTACATTCCTGGTCCGCTAAGCCCCATGGTAATGCCTGAAGCTGAGGTTTGGAGAGAGATGTAGATACAGATATGGATTGCAGCATGCTGTCGACCCACACCATTGAACTCACCCAGCTTGTCGATGTGAGACTCCATCCTCTCCAGCCGCCTGAGAGCCTCTTGGCTCCAGGCTGTGTCGTTCCCATGAGCGAGGTGCAGACTCTCTCTGTACAAGCGCACCTCTCGCTTGATGGACATTATGTAGGACAAAGCCATAACGGCTGCCAGCACAGCGGCCACCCCGCGAAACCAGCTAGCCCTCATCACCCCTCAGCGTGTGTGTATGTGTGTGTGGTGGGTGTGTTGGGTGTGTTTGTAGGAGAGTACGTGTTCAGTGTGGTGCTCGTACGTGGCTTTTTTCAAAGTTAATCTGATTTATGTTTGCTAATTCTTCCTCCTCCCTCAGGTGGGAAGGTCCAGGTAACCACAGGCTGGTCTAAGACATTATACCGTCCACATGAAAAGATTTCCACTACAAGTAAAAAAACAATTCACTTTCAACAGAGAGAACTCAGCAATGATATCATAATGGCATGGCATTTCATACCCCAAAACTAACACTGGCACATTTTGGCTTCAATCCAATTAAAAGAAAAATCCTCACTTACATTGTCAATGTTTAATAAAAATAAAATTAAAAGTATTAATGTGGTGGTAATTATTTGGAGTGGAGTGTCTTCCTTCCTCTCTCTAGCATTAGCCAACAGCAGCAGTGTTTTTTTATTTTTGTTTTAAAAAGGTAAACCTTTACTTACACACTTACAAACCAGCAATTGACACAACTTGTTCATGTTGAATGAAGTTTTTAATCTCTGCAGTCCATTGAAGAAGCATCTTCCTTAGGGCAATTTCTGTCCCCCATTGCAAGATCTTTGGCTCTGGTACCAACCTACAGTCACAACTTAACGCTTGTATTACAAACTCTGGAAGATATCTCTGTAAGGCACCAAAGTCAAGTAAGATAACCATTCACACAAAAATTTACTATTCAAATGTCATAACATATTTGCACCACTGGTGTACAACACTGTATTGTTTCAATAGTCAAATGCTTTATCAAGCATTTATCAAGCAGATATTCAAATTCATGAGTAGATCTGCATTCCAAATTGCCACACCTGAAGCCTAAACTCCATAAACAGATTATTTTAATCCCCATGTTTGTTGCTTGAATAATGGCACTGATGAAAACATTGGATGAAATGTTTGCTGTAATACTTTTCACCTGAGCACTATCTGCATTTACCATATGAAGCTCTGGATAAGAGCATCTGCCTAAATGCCTGTAATGTATTGTATTTTTGATAGACCTCAAAGTTTGACAGACCCAGTCTTAATTTTTTCCTACAGTGTGAGGATAGCATCTTGTTTTTGTTTTTTTTTTTTTAAGTTTCCATGGCAGCATCATGCAAATGTCAGCGTTAATGAATTACCATCAGTGGGCAAGGGTTTTTTTGTATACTGTAGAGTACAGCTGTCACCTCAGATAAGTCCTGGCATAAAGCACGTTTGTTAGGATCTCAGCATACTTAGATCAGAAGCTGCCCGAGGCTTGTGTGCACTACAGCCTTCCTTTTGCTTTACTTTGTATAGAACAGAAGCAACTGGTAGGGCAAAGAAGTATGCAGTCTGAACTCCAGGATGTCATATCCTGTTGTGATATGAATGGGAGATACAAATAGAGAGAGAGCCAACTAGTCACTTCAGTATCCTGTGTCCAGTGACACAGTAAGTGTAATCTTATTCTTTGCCAAGATAGATTTAGCTTTCTGGGTTTCCGCTTGTGAAAAAAAAAAAAAAAAAAAAACTCTTTTTTTGGTCCGTTTGTTTTGTAGGGTAGTCAGTTCTTCTCGTCTCCCAAAGGACTAAGCCTACCATTTATGTGCTACGCAAATTGTCTTATCTCGGGTGGACTTAAAGAACAACTTTACACATTGAATAAGGAGCAATCAGACGTCAGTTGTTTCACGTGGGCAACAGAGGAAATGTACCTAGCACAACAGATGGAAAATATATGTTTGCAGGACAAAGGTGCAGCCAACATGATAAGGCAGTAAAGAGGGAATAATAACATGGCCCTTCAAAATACGTGGCCAGCACTTCTGAGCTTCAATCTGTCAATCTGCTCTTTCAAATATCAGTGATTGTCACAAGTCTCATAAAAAACTGTCTGACATTCCATAAATGTATCAGGTTTGTGTACTCATATCTTCTAATCTGTTTATGTAACCAGGACGGAAACAGAGAACTCCTCTTTCATATAGCCCCACCTTCTTGCGGTTCTTTATTGCTTTCTGAAGTTACTAGTTAGCTACT
This sequence comes from Megalops cyprinoides, assembly GCF_013368585.1. Lineage (NCBI taxonomy): Eukaryota > Metazoa > Chordata > Actinopteri > Elopiformes > Megalopidae > Megalops > Megalops cyprinoides. The sequence goes on from NC_050605.1 coordinate 16,870,280, forward strand.
AGTTACTAGTTAGGCCTTCTGTGTACGTACTTCCTGCGCACATCAAGTTAACGTCTTAGTATCGTAGTATCATGCAACGCTGTTGCTAAGTTACTGAGCGCTTGCTTCACTTATCTTAGAGGGGGGAGAGTCGGCTTTGTCAGAGCAATCGGGATGTATTACGAGTCTGCGGCATCTCCCATATGCAATTACCGGTGCTTCCTTGTGTTACCAAATTCTGCGATAAACTCCACATTCCGATAAATCCTCAGCTTTTCCCCATCGCGGAATTCCTTTGGCACCGCTGGCATGATTACTCCAGCGGGTAACTATGAATTATTTCATAAAACTACGCCTGTTGCCCATGTTTAAGCGTTTCAGGTTTTTTGCTATGGTGGACTCAAATTTGTCAGCTATACTGACCTTTCGTCGTTATTCATTGTTTGGCGCAATTAACTTCATTGAATTTATTGAATTTTAATTTATGGCTTTTTCCTGTGTTATTATTTGTAGAAATGGATTTGATTCAGTTTTGTTGGGTGCTAGTAAGACCAGTTGAATAGCAATATTAAATCTGCTACTAATACGTGATATTTCATATCAAGACAAACACATATTTTAATAAGTAAATTGATCAGCATTATTCTTTTCATCAAGCCACTCATTTAGTAAGGCAGATCTTGAGATTAAAAAAAATATGTGCAATGTAGCCTTTCTTCCGATCGTTCCTCTTAAACAGAATCCGGCTTGGTTTACATGGCAACGAAATCGTGATACAGGACTGCCGCATGGATTGGGAGTAAAATGCAGTCAGACATAAATAAGTTAAAACAAGTTTATTATACATATAAAAAGACACTTTCATAAACTGTCCATTTTTTCTTTTCAGTCATAAATAATTCAGCTCTGAAGAATAAGCTATATTTATCAGCAGGGCACAACTTGCTTTTAATTTTTATTTAAATTTCATCAGCTTGCAACTGAGTCACAATTCATCCCTTCAGTTAATTGTTCTAGGTTCACACTATTAATTAAATATGGTTAAAATGATTCAACATTCCTCCATTTTATGTACAGCCACAGTTTTGCAACCTAATGCAGTTTGCATCAGCTGATGTTGATGCAGACTGAACCACTTAAGTATTAAAGCCATATTCATGAGAGTAACAGCACTGTCCTGTTAGCAACGCCTGTGCTTGAAAGAGACAGTCTTATGATTATTATCTTTATCGTCATTCCACAACTTTTTGGAATTACTGTGACATAACAAATATAGTCTTTCAGCATCACTAGCTGAATGTATTTCAAGGCTGCAATGCTGGTATCTATACAATATAAATTAACACTGAACTTGATTCTATCATACAGGGAAGAGCCCTCCAGCTTTAAGCTTATAGAGGCCTCTGTACTGTCCTCTCTTTCCAACATCATAAAGTGCAAGGGTTCTAATACTGCAAGGCACAAACTATTCATCGAAGGATCCTTGTAAAGAACAAAGATAACATTTAAAAAATTACTAAAAGTATACGATTAAGGAACTATATGACTTCATACACAATAAAACCCCTCATTTACTTTGTTATAATACAGTAACAAGTAAAACCTTGTCTAGTGTTTACATTAATCTGATCACACATATGTACTGGATAGTTTTATGTTGTACATGGAATACAAAAAAAAAAAAAAACATCAGGTATTGTATGTACAGGAAAAAATATACAAATATATAGCAATCACAGATCCTAAATCACTCTCTTCCATACATCCTCTGTCTATTTCCAGATAAATGTACATCAGTGCTGTCACAACAACAACAACAATAATAACAGTAAAAATAACAATCCATTACCATGTTATAACCAAACATTGATGAAGAACCAAACAATAGCATTGAAATACAAATTACTTTTCGAGGTAAAGCTCGAATGCTAACATGGGACTTCAGCAGAGAAGAAGAAATATCTCACCTAAGAAATGCAGACCCTGTGTTCAGCCATTGGCTTTTTCAAGAAAGCGGGACTTGTTAATTTGGCTCTAATTTTTTTTCTGTGAAAACCTTACTGACTAGTAGCTGATAGTCCTTTGTCAGACAGAAATATTAAAAAATTCAGCATTTTTTTTTTGTTTGTTTGTTTTTTCAAAGTCAAGGAACATATATTGCACATTGGAGCCACTTTGTATGTGCCACAGTCAGTCTAATTGCACAGAAAGGATATATTTGCCATCTTAATGCACTAAAAACTTAAATAAAACAGCTTATACATAGTGTGCTTTAGTGGTGGATCAGAGTTTTTCTGTCATGCTGGTATGACACACAGTGTCTATAGTCTTGATGGAAATGAAATAAAAGCACCCCATCTCTGTAGGTTCTGACAATGACCAGGTCAGGAATGTGGTACTTCTCTCCATGTACCACTAGAGGGCACGCTTTCCCTTCCTACCCAGCTATATTGTATGTGTGGGAGAGAAGGTCTGTGTAACTGCTTCAAAGTTATTTTCCTTATTCTAAACGCTGTTAAAATTGTACCATTTTTAGAAAACGGGTATAAAGCACTATTATTTGTATTATACAAATTAATTGTTGAATATGACTGATGGCATTACAGGAACAGTGGCAGCCAGAGAGAGAGAAAGAGAGAATGCTTGACTTGTCAGCAGCTTATTCCTTCTCACTTAATTGCGTCCAATATTGAAATGTTACAGTGCCTACATGCACTTCCCATACACCATTTTAATAATAACAAGACTGGGATTAATAACTTTTAATAATAATATTAAATAACTTTGATAACAAATAAACTGTACAAAACTCTACAAAATAGTATTTTTATTTCACGAAGCTAAAACTATAATGATTTCATGTAAAGTGCCTAAAGGTAATGCTATCACAGATGCAATCATGTAAAAAGAAATCACCTGCCAACGGGTGACCCTTATTTAAAGTGGCACGGCTGAAAAAGAGAGAAGGGGTTCAGTACACTGCAAAAAATCCAAATCTCACCAAGCATATTTGTCTCTTTTCAAGTCAAAATATCTCTTTACACTTAATATAAGACACAGTCACCAAACAAGCAAAATTTCCTTGGGCTACAAGGACTTGTTTTTAGATGGTGCATCTTGAATATCTTGTTTGGTGAAACTGTCTTGAAAACATCTTACTTTGAGTGGTATATCAAATTAAGCAAGCCTTTTTGACAAGTCAGAAGGTTTTTAAACTGCATGACACAAAAACACTTCCTAATACCAGTTAAAAATGGATCAAAATTAGTTTTTTTCCACCTAATTTTAAGATCCCTTTCAAGAAATCTTAAGTGTATTTCCACTAGTTCCACTGGCAGATTTTTTCACTTATTACTAGCAAAAAACACCTTGTATTAATTATTTTATTTCTTATTTTTTGCAGTGTATAAACAGTGTAGGCTCTCAGCCTCCTGTGTCTGTAGCTCAGTGACTGCCACTTGTCACTACGCTAAAACTGCACCACGCAAAAGCCCTGAAACCTGAGTGACAGTGCTTAGAGCGTGCAGTCGGCTCTGGCATTCAGCTGCTTAATAACGCCATTCCCCTGCTTCTGTATGCCATCGTCTCATACCTACAGCATTGCAAGCTTTGAAAAAGTGCTCCCCGCGTCCTCCCTGGGGACAGCGGGATCTACGTTTGTGTCAGGGTGAAGCGCACCGAGGTGCGTGGACCGGAGGTCCCTCAAAGAGCAGCATTAACACTTACGCACTTGGCTGCCCGTGGTTCGGCTTCAGTGTGAATGCTGCTGAGAGACCACTACAACAAGCTGAGGTGAAGAGAGAGAGAGAGAGAGAGAGAGAGACAGACCCCCACTGTGATATCATAGTAGAATCCAGGGACAGGCTCTGTGAAGCCAACCCAGCTGAGCCCACCACAAAACGCCACTGATTTCCTTCCACCTTGAAAAAACAAAGACTACATGACCTCTCAAAACAGAAAGTTCAGAAACCACATCCCCAAGCGTGTTATCTGTGACAGACGATGGCATAAATCCAAACTGCCCCCGCCACAGATCCCTACCCGGGCGGTTATGTGATAGGGGGCAGGCACTGAGCCTGCTCCTGGCACTCAGAGTCTCCCCCTTGCTCCAGCTGGGGCTTGATGATGATGTGGACGGGCCTCTCGCCCTCGGAGTCCCGCTTGCCATCGGCCCCCTTGGCGTCCCTGGCCCCGCCCTCGCACACCTCCTCCTCCGCCGACGCTCCGATTGGCCGCAGGCGCTCCGCCGTCACCATCTTGCCGCCCTTGTTGGCGGAGTTCTCCCTCTTGAGCTTGTCGAGGCCCTCAGACGTGGCCTTCTCGGCTGCGGCACAGAAAGGGAAGGCGTTACAACCCTGCCTACACATACTGTAGGGATCGAGAGCCCCTCGTGCCATCCACGAGCTCACCTGTCCTGTTATTGCCAGCTTTGCGGAAAGCGTGCTCGGTGTTGTTGTCCGTGGCACTTGGGTTCTCCCCAGGCTTCTTCACGGGCCTGGTCTTGGGGCGGGTCTTGTGGGCCCGGGAGTCCTGGATCCACTCATGCTGCATGCCCTCGTCCGGGGTCATGCGCTTTGCGGGGTCCCACCTGCGCGCCAGAGTAACACAGGGTCAAGGGGAGTGGGGCAGTTTTAGGACAGGAGAAACAGGTACCACCTTCGCTGGGCTACACGTACATGAGACAGCCTTTCAGGAAATCCAGAAACAGAGGGTCGCTGGTCTTCAGCACGCTGGCCAGGTCTTTGGAGTTGGGCCGTCTTTTTCTCCCCTTGCTGTTCGTGATGTTCCGAGGGTTGCCCTTGGAGTCTGTGCCAGAGAAACAGCCACAAATCAGCTGACAGCCGTATTTCAATAACTGCAGCTTATAAGAACCCATACACATTACTGTATCCCAAGGAAGACAGAGTAAATTAACTGTCAAAGGGCAGCTGTGTGGCATAGTGTTAAGGAGCAGAGCTCATAACTGTAAGGTTGAAGGTTCGATTCCCTCCTCGGGACCTGCTGCTGTACCCTTGGGAAAGGTACTTAACCCAGAATTGCCTCAGTGAATATCCTGCCCTATAAATGGATAACATGTAAAGTTGTAACATATCTATGTCACTCTGGATAAGAGTGCCTGCTAAATGACAACAATGTCACGTAATGTAAAAGGGCTGTGGAAACGCAACGACCATGCCCCGTGCAAAGCACTCACCAAAAAACAGCCTCTTTCTGGACGCCGTCTGGACAAAATCATTCGGGGGCATTCCCAGCACCTGAAACATAACAGACCTCGGTATCACTCGCATGCAGCTGGACATCCGGCCCTCTCTGACACATTCGGCAGACACTATGCACCGGAGACCAGCCATGAGGAGAGCCAGCAGCTCTGCTGCCTGTACCTCCATGATGCAGGCCATCTGCTCCACCTCGCTCTCCCCGGGAAAGAGGGGGTACCCGGTGTACAGCTCGGCCAGGATGCAGCCCAGGCTCCACATGTCGATGGCCATGCTGTAGGGGTGGCCCAGGATCACCTCCGGGGAGCGGTAGAAGCGGCTCTGGATGTAGGTGTACACTGCAGACACAGAGCGAGCGGGAAGGAGGGAGGGAAGGAGGGAGAGAGGGAGGAATTGACACAGAGGGACAGATTGAGAAGGCGAGCAGAAATTAAAGAGACAGAGAGAGATCACGAGGGAGGGAAAGGAAGAAGGAGAGGGAGAGAGACAAACACACAATGTTACAGGTCTGTGTGCAGTGAAGTGGACACTGCAGGGCCGCACCCCGGCCTTCCATCCAGGGTCAAAGCTCCCATACAGGAAGGACAGAGGTTACTCACCTCTCTGCTGCTCGTAGCAGCTGGACCCAAAGTCAACCACCTTGATGTTCCCCTGTCCCTTTTGTGACAAAAGGATGTTTTCCTTCAGAGAAAGATTAAAATACATGTGTAAGAATTTCCATCATTCTCCAAATGATTCTTAAACTGTATTCTACGCATTTAAAAGAACCCAAACAACATCAGCTATTACATGTCATCCTTATCTAGGCTACAATGTCAATTGTAGCTCATATCCAGCATTTACAGTACATATTTCTTTATGGTGTGCTACAAAATATGGAGTACTTTTGTAACTGATCTGAGTCCAGCTGCAGATCATATAAAGCCATTGTGAGACAGAGCCAGGGAGCGGTGCTTACCGGCTTGAGGTCACAGTGGATGATCTTCTCCCGGTGCAGCATCTGCAAGCACTTGAGCAGCGAGTGGGCGAAGCGGCGGATGAGGGCCAAGCTGAAGCCCTGGAAGTTGTTCTTCTTGATCAGCTCGTACAGGTTGACCCTGCGCACAGACAGGGGGGGCCAGACGGCCTGTCAGTTCCACGCCTCACTGCTTCAAACTTCCTGTCCTTGGTAACAAAACTAAACACAAGATGGATTTCTTTGCATTGGCACAGCTACTTTTACACCTTATGTAACCCTGACTCCTGTCAGCTGGATTCCACTTGGCGGCGTGGAATTACAGGCAGGATTATATATATGTATTTATGTATGTGTGTCTATGTGTGTGTTTGTGTGTGTGTGTCGTATATGGTCTGTGTTGTATAACAATCTGTCACACACAGGATTGAGACAGGTAAAAAAAGCATATGAGAGAACACCTCCAATGTTGGTGTTCGGGACCTGTAATGCAATCATTCATTCGCTTGTCCTCTAGTCAGCAACGGCGACTAAATTTAGGCTCAGACCATGCGCCCGTCACGAAGGCCCAGACATCCACGCTTGGGTCCACATGCTGACAGGGCATCTGGCACGCGCTCTGGCAGAAACCCAGAGATCCAGCTGCGCACAATACAATGTTCAACTGCTGGGCAGCTCAGGTATGACAGCCTGCTTTTTACACAGGTGCCACAAATTCCCGTTAGGGGAATCTGTGAAGTGGCACCGCCTGGGCACTGTGAGAACCCGCTCTGCCCATGGTAACCGGACCCTTCACGCGACGGCCACGCAGGGGAGACGAGATAGGGCCCTAATCAAGGCATTAAGTAAGGGATTCAGTGTCTGTAACGCTAGACAAGGTGGCGGTGTCAGACGTCCTGTAAAGGTCACCCGGCCCAGTCGACGAGACTGTTTTCCCTCCTTGTGAGCAGGATTAAAAAAACCTATAGAACATTCCTACATCTTCTGGCTCTTGTACCTTCACCTTCACGTCACCCAGCATTCCTTAAATACCTCTATATGATTTTTGATAGAGTCGTGCATGTTCACAACTGCTGCACAAAGCAGATTAGTCTTTTTTTACATTTTTTGTCAAATATGTATATATATATATATATATATATATATATATACCTCTCTCCTAAATCACAAAACACTTTCCCTTGGTAACATGCTCAGATCAGAGACAAGAGTCTGTAAAAGACTGTATCATGTCGAGGGAAAGATAAGAAAGAACACCATTATTAAAAGAATTTGATTCAAACAATAATATTTTGGGGGGGAGAGGGGGGGTGCTTAGGGTCAGCTTTCCTGGAAACATGTTATGTGTTCACAATGTTCCTGAACCGTTATGCAATCGCAACAACAGCCTTAGTGAGTGTGGATACCGACGCCTCAGTCAACAGCCAGACGCTCAGAGCCCCCTGGTCAGGAGCCAAACAACCAGAGCTATTCTGAGAACTGCAGACCCCGAGAGGGGAAGATCTGATTTCAGCTCTGTGAAAGCGTTCAGGTCCGGCCTCCACGCCCTGTGAAGCCATGCAGTGCTCACCCCAGCAGCTCGAAGGAGATGCACAGGTGGTTTCGGAAGTAGAAGTACTCCTTCATGTGGATGACGTTGTGGGAGTTGTCCTTGTCCTTCCTCCTCACCGCATCCAAGATCTTCAGCTCCACCAGGGCCTGATGGTGGAACCTGCACCCACACATACACACAGACAGGAGGTCAGCTCACATGCACACCCACATTAAGAGCCACACGATCCTTGGATTAAAAAAAAACTCCAGCAACGCAGAGTATCCAATATCAACGCGTAGCCTCTCTATCATAACTCTAAAAGGAGTCTGTGTCATTTTTATTACACCCATCACATTGAAAATGGGTTTTGATTGGCCATCAGGCTTTAACCAACAAGATAATCCAGCTGCATAAACCACGGATATGCCATGTAACTACAGATGATCGCATTACGAAAGTATGTCAATTTAACTCATTCAGTATGTTGAAAATATAAATGTCAGTGCAGTGTGTACGTGCTCTCTCTTTTTTCAATTTGCACTGACGCTGACGGTACTTTCTCTTCTCTTAAGAGGAACAAGACAGGACTGATTCAAATAGCATAAATAACCATCAGGAGAACAGTTTTACAGAGGTGCAGTGCCAGCCCTGTGAGACCCACACGAAGCCACGCCTCTAACTACTCATTTTGTATTCTGCATTATTGAAGGGCTCTGAGGCCAATGGCATTAGCATCAATCACAGGGCAACAGAGTCTGAAAGCGGCAGACCGCCCGAGAAAGAGTAATGTGACACACACACACACACACGCAGGTGACTTCAACACCCAGGTGAGCTTTATCACAGTGACCTGACAATGGCCCTGAGCGAAGACTTGTAAGGTGATCAAAAGATTGTGTTTGACCTTCTGAATACAGAATACGAGAAGGACAAGTTGCAGTGCGATATAAGCTTAGTGAACAGCTTAAGTAGAACAGGGAGGTGCTGTTTTTCATCCTATTGGCTCTTCTGGCCATCATATTCCACAAACCCTAAGATCCTCGCCCGCAATTACACAATTGCACAGTCACACATTATTGTCATGTAGCAGATGCTCTTATACAGAGTGACTTACAAAATCTGATTAAAAATTTAACTCCACAAGCTCCCCAAAAACTCGTTTTGTATGCATTCCACAACCTTAAGGTGATATAATATCCTTATGATATCCCACTCAACTCAGAAAATCTGTTAAGAGGTATTATTCTGTATTGTATATTCAGTCAAAGGCATAATGGTCTGTTAATAAAGTAAGCCCCGTTCACCTCTTCTTGTTGCGAATGACCTTTATTGCCACCAGCTCATTGTTCTTGTGATCCAGACATTTCAGGACTTGACCAAAGGATCCTTTGCCAATCACCTCCAGCACTTCAAAGCGGTAGCCAATGTGGTCGTGCAGAACCTGGACAAGCAGAACATTCAGAGGGAAATCCTTCAGCGTTCACACACATATCAAACTCATCTTTTCCTTGACTCTATGGTGACATTTTAAATACACAGGTAAAAAGATTTATGAGAGCAATAGAACAGTAATATTCTTGTGGATTTAGGCTACATTGGTGGACAGTGGTGTATCTGACCATTTACCCATGACATGTCAGGATAAACATATCTAGAGGGATTTTCCAGGTCTATGGGATCCCTGTTTTTGCATCAATGGTTTGCCTTTTACCACCACTATCTGATAATTGCGCGGCTGAGGTATGTATCCAATGTGAACTGTGTGGGAAAGAAGAAAAAGAACACTCTCCTCGCACAGAGGCACAATTGCAGGAATATTACACACTGACTGCAATAGAATGAGCAGCACAATGGCTCTAACACCGGCCTACTGACTCTATCGAACATCAGCCCATGTGACCAGATCTCAGTTCAGCTGCAAGCGTGTTATGCAGTGCTGTGTGCAATGCTTGTTATACATGCGGCTCAAACTTGGAGGCTTGCTCTGCATGGAGCCGTCAAGCCCTATGAATAAACAATGACCGCCACAGTGACACCGAGGAATATCCCTGACAGGGCGAATTCATGGAAAATGGAAACAGAGCCACACACACTGACTCCACTCAGGCCATATCCTGGCTTGGCTATGTCTCCTGCCCCTGTGCTTTCAATATAATTTAACATTGTTTATTGTGACGTGTAAAAAAAAAAAAAAGAGGTTAGTGGGTCAAACTGTCAGGTCAGTGGGTGAAGGCATTCCAAGGCATTATCATGCAGTTATCAACCTTGATGTAGCTGCCGTGCTCGTCGTCGTAGCCAGAGTTTTGGGGCGTCCCCTGGGAGCCCTCAATCTTCTTGGTGTCCAGGCCCAGGAACCAGATTTCGGAGTAATCCATGATCTCCTCCTGCTCGAACTCCGTCAGGCGTTCCTGGAAGTGTTGCAGGGCCTCTGAACAGCGGGGGAGGGTGGCACAAAGGTCAGACAAGCTGTCGGCACGAGCACGCCTGCACCCACTTAGAAACTGAGAGACTCTTCCACACGTGCACTCCCTCTCACACACACCCACACACACACATACACCGCATCATCCGGTCATATCTGGCCAACTCAGTTCAGTCACTAAGGAAGCAGACCACTTCCAGAGAAAATTAGAGGTTTACACATTCGTGCTGCAGCCCTCTGTAATTTCATAAACGTGGCAGCAACAAGAAACAGTGAAGAAACTGAGCTTGTAACCAGTAGGTCGCATGTTCAGTTCCCTGATGGACACTGTAATGGTACCCTTGAGCAAGCTAACGTGCTTAACCTGACTTACTTCAGCACAATATCACACTGCAATGATGGATAAAAGCAAGAGATATATGAAAAAATATATACAAGTTGTCTTCAGTAACCGTGACAGGTTACTGCCCTGCTCTCCCTCTCTGCCGCACGCACACATTATCCTGCTGAAAACTCTCCTCATAGATGGCCCAGAATAACAGAAAATAAGACCCGCTCTACCTGTGGGTGACATGGGCAGCCGCAGACCCTCGAAGGACCTCTCCTTCTCCAGCTTGTTAGAGAGGCCCTTCGTGGAGATGGATTCGGACAGGTTCTCCACCGAGGTGCTGAACCGCGTGGGGAACTGGGAGACTCTTGGCCTCTCCTCCTGTCAATCAGTAAAATCAGGAGGTCAGACATTGCATGTCACTTCCTCCCTCTGACACAATTGCTGCAGCACAAACGTGTGCTATTTGCTGCCCAGCTAAGGGCTACCCTGTCCTACTCTCACTTCACTCGACGCAGACTGAGTCTAGAACCCTGCTGAATGCTCTGCCAAGGATCGATATCTAGAGAATTTTTTTTAACCGAGACTGTAGGAAAAAAAAAAATCACCTGTTACCATGGCAACTCTGTCCGTTTTTTTTAAAAGCATGCTAAAATGAGAGGTACAGGATGCTTTTAAGTGAAGGAATCTGCAATGTGCTGACGAGACGGCGGCAGCAGCTTAATTCAGTGACTTTTTATTCAGTTTTTACCACGCTTTTACCACGTGACAACTTCCATGAACGAGCATTTCCTACAATGCACCACATCGACACCACAGAAACCAATGGTACACTCCATTGCAATTAAGCACCGACAACTAATACACGTGGGTTTGTCTGTTAATACACCACAGAATCTTAACTGCCCTACAAAGAGTCAGCTGTAAATTGAGGACTTTGGCATCACCTGCTGCGTCTGGTGGTTGTTCTGCAATCCCTTGTTGGTGATGTGGGGTAAGATGCTGTCTGATTGCTGCTGGACCTTGGCATTGCTGACCACCACCTGCTTGACTGGGGCTTCCAGCTGGGGCAGGGTGCCCACACCCGAGCCAAACTTCTACAAGGAAGGAGGGAAAGAGGAAGTAGAGGAAGAAGAAGAGGAAAAGAAATGTGGGATGAAGACGCTGCAGAGAGGGTGCTATCCATCAAGTTTAAGCGGGAGAGGGAGGGGGGGGGGGGGTCTGTATCCTCTTTCCCCTTGACTATCAGTACTGTGGCTGAGGTTGCTAGGACCATTCCCCCCCCTGGGAGGCAGGTGGAATTACCCAGCGGGGTGAGAGTGATGTGGAGACAAAGCCAGGAGGTCTGGGCTTGACAGAGACCGTCACTGGCCCTGCGGTGGGAGAGCTAAATGTGAGCACCTCCGCTTTTCTGCACCTTCCTTCTCCCTGTAGTCCCACAAACAGACAGCTATGGATGAGGGCTGGAGCACTGCTTTAAGTTTGCTCTTGCACGCTTATCGACTTGAATCCACAATCCAGCCCTGCCACGCTGAAGCGGAGAGTCTAAATATAGGAGGAATATTTTAATCGCAAGCCCTCAAGCCGCAGCGGTATCTGCCAGCTCGGTGATCAGGCCTAGAGACTACGGCTAAATATAGCTGCATGGCACCCAATATGATATGCAAGCGGTAAATACTGTACACAGCCGAGTGCGCAGAAATACCAGATTCCTCTGTGCAGGTTAGAACCGCATCCATTTTGAGGCCGCAGTCTGCACCAACGAGTGGATGAGCAGCCATTACCTCTGCCCTTGGAAGGAGATCAGCTGCTGTTATTTAACCTAAAGGCTCATTATGTGCCATCAGCAGGGACTGCCCTCATTTAATGATGCCAGTCAGAGAGCCCCCCCCCCCCCAGGTCGCTACCGAAACGCTACCTCTCCCACCTGTGGGTTAGACATGGAGGGGAAAGGGTGGGCAAGGTAGTTCACCTGTTTTGAAGGACGTCCATGCACCTTCTAACCCCAAGAACTGGTCTGACCCAGTATCAGTCTGCCTAACCATAACCCTTACCCTAGACATTGCGTTAAAAAAAACCTGTAACTGAGCCAGGGTACAGCTGAAGGACAGTTTACTGCAACTGAGGCTTCATCAACCCCAAAATGGGTGGAGCTACCACGTGCTGTCGATGAACCGCTGATCCAAACCAATCATAATTCTTTGCTTAGAAGAGTGGTGTCTTTTTATTAGTTCATACAAATCAGTACATGAAAAACACAAGGTAGTCCCACTCATTATGGGGTTCATGAAGCCTTTATTTTTCTATAAGTGCCTAGTAGAGCTGTTGGGGTTTAGTAAGACATTAAACTGGGGGGCTTACCTGCTGGTAGGGCCGACTGGATCCGAGGCGCGTCCCATCGGTGGGAAACCTCTGAGGGTGGGGGAAGGCATCGGGTCTTGTAGACTGTATGGGGAGCGAGAGTTAAAACATTGTTTTACAAAGAGAGGGGGCAGACAGGAATGAGGAAACTACAGCCTAGCTTAGTTATTCATTAAGACAAAGGTAGTGACCACTTGATCTGTAAATTTCATATCAGTCACCGTTTTGATTGGGCAAAAATGCACTGTTCGTGTTGCTACTGCTGCTGCCTCTGAACTTCAAAGTGCCGCTGTAAATGAGCAGAGTTCTCCCTGCCGGCGCAGCAGCGAGTCTCACAGACTGGGGATTACTTGGCTGCTGCTGGCTGCCGCAGCACATGCTCTCCTATAAATAGCACCCCCCCTTGTGAGGCCCGCAATAACAATCGCCTCCTCATGCGCTCACTCAACTCACTCCCGTTTGTCCAGCAACACCATTCCTTTTACAGAACCCTGGGTCTCGGAATCCCCAGAGTTCCACAGGAAGGAGGGGGGGAGCTGGCAGTATGAGCTGGTGTTCCATCAGCTGTGGGGCTGGCACTGCAGCAGACTGGGCGGTTGTGGGGGTACTCTCTCATGTGTCTTCACCAACGGGGGTGACATGTGAGTGCCCGGCGCGGTGCCAGATGGGCACTGGCCGAGCCTCACACAGCGGGAGGAAGCACCAGGACGCCGGGCTGGGAGGGCAGCCTTGCACAGAGCTTATGTGCCGGATTCTGGCCCGGCCAGGATGCATGAGAGATTGAAACATTAAAATATTCTGCGCTATATTTGGAACAGTAAGATCGGTTCACCAAGGGGGGCGGGGTCGGGGGGGCAGGGGTCTAAGCACACACCTGATTCTCCTCACTCCTCACAGTCTAGGTCACCTGCAGCGGACCACATGTAGCGTCTGAGACACAGCCAGAACGTGCCCATTCAAATATTTACACGTGCAACATTCTGTGTAACTCGACCTCGCCGGCCCCCGGGAAGGACTCCGGGGGGGTAGTCTGCTATGTGGGTCGCTGTGGCAACGCACTGGGCAGCACAGGTGAAGCACTAGTGAAGAATTTTATCAGTAGATAGACACACGGCCCAGGGGTTTGAAAGAGGCCCTCTTAAGTGTTAGAAAATGACACTATGCTGATTCACGCTGGAATACAGACTGCAATAACTGGGACAAATATTTATCCCACTCGGCAAAGACAACCGTTCATACAGATCAGAAGGTCTGAGTGAAAGGGGTTTCTTTTTATACTGTGAATTACATTACAGGTCATATAATTCTAGTTATCTTGCTTAGAGTTGTGTTCATCGCTGTAATCACCCAGCCCCACCACTCGTGTCATCACTGAATTCAATATTAACACAATTTTATCCAGACGACCCAAATTTCAGTTAATCATTCAAACAACTGATGCTATGGACAGTGACACAAATCAATAACCCAGATCTCTCCTGCTCTCTCTAATTACTGGTGCAGGCAGGATGTTACATGGGATGACTGCGTTGTCGCGGCAAACGCAATTGTGAGTCTGCTGTTTCCACACGAAAGACTGCAGACCGCTTGTTGTCTGTGGTGCCCTGTAGTAATGTTGGGGACAGCTGTGGATCAATGGGGTCTAAGTGGGTCAGTGGAACAGTTAGGGCTGGAGCGGGTCCAGACCAATGCAGCAGACTTAGGCACTAACCCCTAGACACTGCAAGGCATTCTGGGGGAGCTACTGTGCCTGGCCCCCTCCATACGCAACACACCTGGTGACATTCGCTACAGAAAGAGCAATAGTGTGCCTGTTGATTTCCCACCAACAGGCCATTTTAATAAGTCTGAGAAGTACTGAAATAGAGTTAATATTCAGATCCTGTGATAGTGCAAATGTGTTTTTGTCCGTGGCATTAGTTTGCCCTTTGCTTTCAGCGATCAACAACAAAATGGACAATGGCCTAAAATCGCCAAGCAAATGGGAATCCTTTTTTTTAACGAATGCTTTTGTACAGATATTCAGTAAACTCCTGAATACCTGTACCTCTGAAGTGCGTAATATTTCACTTTTATTTCAACACCTAAAAATACAGCTGTTAAGAGACGTAACACCTCATTTTAAAGCATTTGTGTGACAGTCTGTCTCCCGGACACCGCCGTTTCCCTCTTTACTGTTGGCTCGGAAGACTGACGCGCTGGAATTTTTTTTGCGAGAGATAAACAAGACAATTACGTCCGCACGCTGAAACCCTAAAATGAAACTTTGGGTTGAAAGCGTGCAAAAATAGACATACAGTCTATCTAGAGAGGATGTGGATATTTGCAGCATCAACACATGCATTTTCTAAGAGAAACACAGGAAAAGGAACATAACTACACAGGGCTTTGCACAACCACAACACATCACTATCCTAGCAGAAACAGGTATTGCACGACTGAATGTGCAATTAACGCACAGTGGTGACCTTGCACTGTGTGACAACCAGTTTGGTTAATGAAGGTACATGCTTCTTTCTCATCAGTGTAACATACAAATGACATCATTAGAATTCAAGACTTTATCATGTCTTCAGTGGAGCATTCTTCCCTGGATATGAGTACTGTGAATTAACTGAGATCCGCAAGCACAGTACAGTATTATCGTATGAAGTATGTCATTGCGTCTATCAGCATTACCATACGTATGCCCTAGAGAAACATCTGTCTGTCAAAAGACGTAACTGATAGCAATAAGGGAGACGCTACGCTTACCTTCTGCTCGGTAAAACAATCTTACGGTATTACAGTGTCATATTCGTCCACCCGACCCTACAAGTGAACCTTACTTTGTTTGCCCAACAGAAGCACTCGGATGTAAAGTCGTCTTTTGACGTTAAGTCCAGCCAAGAGAGAGTTTGGTTCTGAAGTGTTTGAAGGCGATCACATGAAAACTATGCCATTAACGAGTTCCCATTAAAGACGAAGTAACAAAATGTTAAATATCTATAACTGTGGTTTGCGACACGGTGTCCGCTGTCCGATGGCAAATGGACAAGCTACCCATCCCATCACGTTTGGATCCTGTAAGAGGGACTTGGTTAACCGCTTCAAAACAACTACAACTTAAGCGATGATTGTAGCAATTATTTTATATTGTGCAGATTGCATAAAATGAAGACTACTCTAGCTATACATGAATACAATTTTAACATATTCTGTCATAAACAATCAACACAAAAGAAATTCAACCTCAAATAGAGAAACGCGGTATTTTTTCCGAAACGCGGTCAAGTGCATACAAAAGGAGTGAATACAAACATGGCAAACATTTAAAGAGCTACACTGTAAGCAGTAAATAATAATAATGCTAAAACATGGCACAGTTCACAAAAAAAAATGATCTCACCTTGGTATTAATTTCAGGAAACATGCCGTTATGAGACTGGTGTTCTCTTTACCATTCCAGTATTAACGTACACGCACACGCAAGTTTCACAAGTATAAAATCCTGGAGAACGCGCATTACGAGCACATCCTTAGAGACTCCTCCGGCTGTGCAGACTTCTTTATTCTGTCTGCCGCGTTCTTCATAAACCACTGAGCAGTGCCAGCAGAAGACACGCAACAGAACGGCGTGCTGTTAATTTGAAAAACACAAACTGTTCAGCTTATCGTCAGCTCAAGCCAGCGTTTGCGCTCCCCTCGCTGCAGCTCTGGACACAGGTTCAGAAAAACTGTCGTCAGCAGGAGATTAAGTAGACGAGGCAAGCTGTTAGTCTATTCGCCTTGACGCGTGCGTCTCCAGAGTAGCCACCTGTTCAGGTTTTCGCAGCTGACAGCTGGGACTCCCGATATAGGGTTGTTTTTGTCTCTTCACCTATCGCCAACCCCTGTAAACTGACGCTCCAAGGAAAATCCAGGGGGGCTATTGGTCAAACATGTAGTACATGTGTACCATGGCGTGCAAGCGGTACCCCAAACAGCGTACCAAATCAAAACCGAAGATTGACTCGTCAAACAAAGCATCCAGCCCCCCTTGAAATCGATCGGAGCAGAAAAGAGCCACCCGGTCACACGTAGCGCACACTCGTTACTGTTCATCTACAGGTCTTCGAGAGAGATAGCGGTTACATTCTTTGCAGGAAATAAAAGATCACAAAGATCACGCCCTTAAAATTTCTAATTAATTCACTGCCCCCTCTCAGAAATCCCGTTCGCATTTTATTCTAACGCCACCCTAAAGGGACAACTTTTCCTGGATGTAACTAAAATACAAAGTCACACTAAAAAGTTTAGTCTTAACAAGATTCAACGACTATACCCTGGGTAGTCCTTTTTAGTTACAAGAATGAGAAACTATAATACAACGCTTGAATTCTTTAATAAACCTGTTACTACAATCTGTTAACCTATGGATCCATGTGTTATGTCCATAAAACTTTAATGAGTGACGAATTAATGAATCAGGTGTCTATGATCTCCAGAGGCAAAAAAGGAAGATCATACACATCACCCACAACTTGTGAGCTAATCTGCAGGACTGGACTGTATGCATAGTAACTACAATAGCAATGGAGTGCTCATTAATATCTATGGTTATATACGCAATTACACACACACACCATTTTGGTTACACCTGTATTTAAATCTGGTAGCCAGTCTGGTCGATGGAAGGGTAATAGTTTTTAACATGTAGAACTGAGTTTTATGTTTTTTTTTCTCTTTGGATTGAAGATGTGAACTGACAGGAACGTCAAGGCTGAACACACAATGTGCTCATCATCACAGAAAAAAACCCCACCTTACCTTTGCATAACGGTAACACACACACACACACACACACACACACACACACACACACACACACACACACACACACGCATACACACACACACACACACACACACACACGCACACACACACACACACACACACGCATACACACACACACACACACACACACACACACACACACACACACACACGCACACACACACACACACACACACACACACAAATAGAATGCACAATGCCCTGGTCTCTGCAGCGAGAGAGACATGCGCTCGCTTACATAAACATACACTCACACACACAGCGGCTGTGATGTAAGGCCTGTTTTGCGCTGCATCCCACACATACGTCACACAGACGACTCATCTCTCAGAGGACCCGCACGCCCACAGGGAGGTAAGGCTGAAGGAAAAGCAGGGGATGTATATGATTATGAATATGAGCGAGGCGGTTATGTAACCGAGGGGAACTCTAGGAATCGGCCAGAGCTGGAGGATGATCTGTCCCCGGCCGTACTGCTCCTTCAGCACAACAGGGCTCACGGCGGCCGGCTCCGCCCTCTCGGCTCCGCCCTTCACCTGTGCACGTGGCTTCCTGATTACAACCATAGGCTGCTGCTACGGCACTTTTTACATAACATTTTAGTCACTGAGCAGCTGTTCTTTTCCTGCAAGACTCACACAGGGTACAGTTCTTACATGTTATCCATTTATACAACTGGATATTTATAGAGGCAATTCTGGGTGAAATACCTTGCCCATGGTAACAACAGCAGTGCTCCACTGGGGAGTCGAAACAGATTTCGAACCCTGCTCCTTACCACTACACTACATTGCTGCCACACTTTTTTCCTTAACTTTGCCCAACCAATTTAAGCTGCCATTCCATTCTCATGTGGCCGCCAAACCCATGATCATGTGACCACACACAGATGTGCACGTGACCAAACCTCATGCATGTACATGCACATGCTTTTTTTCATTCATTTATTTGACCCCCCCAACCCCCTCACCCCCACCACCAACATATGATAAATGTATGAGATCAAAAAAACAACAAAAAAACAGCTTCAAAGACCTGAGAAATGACTCATTCCATTGTCTTTCACTGTTGTCCCATATGTTTGTGCCGCTATTCTGATGCTAATAAAGGGTTGACATGTCACACGGTTTTTCAATCCCTATATATATCTTTTTCTTACTGGGTCCCTCCAACCATGACGTGTGTTTCAGCAGCCACTTCATAGAGGCCTTTATCTTGTGAAAAGTGTGGCTTTCCACAGCTCCATCCCATAACTGCTCAAAGTACTGCCTTACTGAGCAACACACAGACACCGCTCTGAGATTGGCTCGTCTCCTTTATCCTGATATGAAACACTGTTTAGCAGTCGTCAAGGCAACTATTCCGGAACATTTAGTACAGCATCTTGCACTAAAATGAAGATTATAGATTTGAACATGTGCTCAATAAAGTTGATTTAGGAAGGACACCATGGTACCGTAGGTGCCGCCACCTTTTAAAAACTAATCTGTAATCTGTAATCCAACATCTGTACCATAGGTTTTATTTTGTAGTTTCCATTAATCCTTAGCTTCCAGCAGATGCATGTTCTGATATGCATTACCATAAGACCTTGTTCAGATCTCTACGTCTGTTAATGGCCTCAGTAAATACAGATTATAGCAGCATAAAATAACAACATTGTGATAATCAATAAAAAGATAAGTGACTCACAAACCAGTCAATCCTTACATGGCTGTCAATCTGTTGCCTCAAAACCTAATGCCTTTAAATCTGTTATACATATCTGATGCTACTACTGTCTGACTGTCATGTCTGAAAATGAAGAAGCAAGAGGACTTACAGCTGATACAGTGGAGAACTTCCTCTTCAAAAAGGAATTATCACAGTTATCACACTCTAACTCTCTCTCTATTCTCCACATAGACGCTACCCTCCCTGCATCAGCACTGAAGCACAGAGCAGCAGTTTATAAAGAGGTTATAATCTCTGCGTGCAACTCACACAAATAACTAACATTGTAATGAGTTCCATGTCATCTGTAAAAAAAACTTGTTTAAAAACCACTCCTCCAATGCTCATTTCTCAACTCTTTCACGAGTGCACAATTATCCCAATGCATTTCACAGCTGTGTTAAGTGCAGGGTTAAGTATGCACAGTTAAAGAAGGCATCTGGGACCAATAACATCGCCTGGAGCCGAAGCTCACAAAATAAAAAAAAAAACCCCCAGCCAAGTCACTGTCCATTGCTCTCTACCTTCGTTACGTGATGTCAGATAGCAAAGTAAAGAATAACAGCTTCTGGAAATAAATTAATTACATACACAAATGCAAGTACTAAACCAGACTTCAAAGCACAATCACTGAACATCTGCTGAATATCCTTGATAAATAAACAACAGTGTTACAGTCATAACACACATTAAAAACAGATACTGGCATCTAGAAGATTCATTTGTTGCCACCAGTTTTCCTTTTGAACCTGGTCAGAGTAACTCAATCCTAACTCCCGTACAGTGGGTATCTGAAGAATGCCATCACAGATTAATAATTCAACCTCAGAGTGACACCTACGATACAATGTACAACATTGAACTGAAAACACACTATTCAGGTCCTGATAAATCAGTAACAATAGAGTGTTAATAATTAAACACCTGGCACATAAGCAGCTTATGGATGTGTCACACACAGGGTGGGCAATTCATGGTCATCCGGGGGGTTATGAGGTCAGTCTGTGTGGCATCTTGTGTTACCGCGGTAACAAAAGGCCTCAGTTGGCTGGAGTTCCATACAGTTCTGTACATGCATGCACCTGGCCTCATATTCCCCTGCCCATTTTACCAGCTACAATACATTAAACCTTCTCATTTACAAGCACATGGAAATGCTGATCATTCAAGTGACTTAGGACGATAATACGCACACAAAGAACATCCAACAAAGACGGCCAGCAACACACAAAAGAGAGACTGCCATCGTGAGACAATGTAAAGAACACAAGGCACCCATCCTGTCATTAGCAGACTGAAGGGACTGAAAATCTGCCGCTCTAATGCTGTCAAACTGAGAGACCGTTCAGCGGGATAATCATCTCAGTTGTTTTTCTCTGTTTTAACATTGTCCTGGGTTTCCTTTTGAGAAGGAATTCTCACTGCGCTTGACTAACATGCCCACTGTCACATTTACATATACACATGCTTTCTTCCAAATCAACTTACAGGTGAGGTAGAGTACAACACAAGCAAAAACCCATATAAGGAATTAACAACATTAGAGGCACAGCATGACCAGATTTCAATAGTTGGCCAGACAAGGTACAAGCTAGCTAGGAGAGATACAAGTGCGTGAAACCATAGATTGTTTTTTTTAAATATGGAAACAAAGTTTACAAAATAAGAAATCGCTTTAGGTGGTAGTGTTTCCATGCTACATGTTGTGTGTGCATGTGTGTGTGTGTGTGTGTGCCTGCCAGTCTACAAAATGAGTGTGTATTAGGGTGTTTTTGAGAATAGAAATCTGAGGTGCAGATATGGGACAGGTATGTCTTGAGTGTGTGTGTCTGTGTGTGCGTGTGTGAGACAGAAACAGAGAGAGAGAGAGAGAGAGAGAGAGAGGGAGAGAGAGAGAGAGAGAGAGAGAGGGCAGTGTGAGTCAAAGTAGGAGCGGCGGGGGACCCAGTGCAACCCCCTCTCCTCCCTGCCTGCCTCCTGTTACCTCAGGCTGCACCCTCCTGTTTCTGCGCCCCTGTCTCCCCCAGCAGCCCTGGAGCAGGTCAAAGCCACAGCAGGTAGGTGAGATCCCGTCTCCTCCCATGTCGGGGCTCCCCCATGCTGCCAAACCCCCACGGCACGCCTCCCTGCTACCCTCTACATCTCCGGCCGCAAGCTTTCCGAGGTTTCACTCAGAGGCACTTGGGGGGGGGAAAGGGAAAAGGGAAAAGGTTTCCTTCGCAAGAAGCAAGTCACAGTCTTTGCTCTGCCTGCAGACTGGTGCTGTTTGTTATTGTCGTGCTGCTCCTTCAGTTTCCCTCTCAGCTGAGACAGACCGTTTATGAGTCTCCTGTCAGGTTTCGGTCGCCCGCTCCTCTCTCAGGGCCACTCCCGCAAAACAGCGGAGAGGAAGGGATTAGAATCCGGCAGGTTTAGCCGCGTCCCCCTCGCCTCGGTCTCCCCGTCCTCTTCTCGTCTCCCTCCGTCTGGGTCTGGGAGGGGAGCGGGTAGGCGGGCGGGGCGGGGAGGCTGGTGACGTGTGGCGGAGGCCCGGCGAGGGACCCGTCCCGCAGAGGGACGGGAAGCGGAGCGCCAAGCCGGCGAGGCCTCGCGAGAGCTGGCGTGGGACGGGCCTCGGAGAGGTGGGGGGTGGGGGGGCGGTGTGCGTGCAGGTGACGGATCCCTCTCCTCATTGCAGGTGGGCTCGTCTCGGGACAGCGGAGTCAGACAGGGGCGGGGGGGGGCTGCGTTCTCTGGAGGAGCTCCCTGGCGGACGCCTCTCCTGCTGCTCGTCTTCCTGCCGACGCCGCCGCTGCTGCTTCCTGGAGACGGAGCCACCGACGCCCCCGCCGCCCGCCTCCCCCACCACTGCAGGCAGCGCGAGTCCAACTCCCCGGGGGCGCCTTCTCACTGACAAACAGCCAGAGCTACGGAGATGAAACTGTATCTCACCTAATGCACACTGTGTGGAGGACATCAGCGGGGAAATGAGAGAGGTCTGAGAGAGGTGGGTGGGGCGTGGGGGGGTATGAGCTCCACACTGGCAAGGGCAACAGGGCCATGCCCGTCCCCGAATGGGGGGGGGGGGGGGGGGGCGCCCCCATCACTCCTCTTTAATGTCTCCTTGATGTGTACGGATGAAAGACAGTCCGGTCTCAGGGCTGGGTCTGACACTCAGACATATGGACGCTTTTGAATGCCATCGTCTCCACAGAGAGGCAGTGCAGATACAACCAGAGCAATGAAAAAAAAAACAAGACCATTTGGACAAGAGATGATAAATAGGTGTTTATCACTGATGAGACTGGCACTATGGGCCATGCGATTGGGTGCTGTTATGAGCCAGGTAACCACACAGTTTGACAGGATCCAGGGAAGCGTTCATTGTTTAGGTTCTAACCCAAAAACATCAACACCCCTCTAAGTTTGCCTCCCGTAAAACGACTTCACTTCTCACTGGTCCAAATCATATCCCGTTTTGCATTCCCTAGGTGTGTTCCAACTAAATTATTCACGAATATATGCATAGTGACAGGATAAATTTAAACACAGTAAGATATTATATGCAGTGCTTAGTGTTAGTGCACGTCAGTAATTCCCCCAGCTGACTTGGCGGAAAGGTTTGCTACACACCGTGGGTGTCATGGAAACATCTGTGAGGCAGGTGAGGCATGGCGGCACAGTCGTGGGCACAGTATTAAAGCTCTCCTATTCTCCCCAGCACACAGCACATCTTCCTGCATTCCCATGCCAGCAGCCAGGCATCACCTGTGGCCTGAGCTGTCTGCTTCCCACGCAGCTTACTAAATAAAGCAAGAACACCAGATCTGACAGGTGGGCAAATCAATCCCAGAGGATGCCGGGCCTTAAGAGGGGGGGCGGGGGGGAAGCAAACAGCACGTATCTGTGGCCCAGCACAGACCTCTCCCTATAAGCCCTAACCTGCAGTCTGTTCTGCCGATCTAATCCCTGTCAGGTGCCAGGCACGACGTGGGGCCGCTAAGGGACAAGAACGGTGTCAGTGCCCCCTGACGGGTGCCTTGTCAGGGGCTGATGGGTAATGGCCTGGCTGGCAGACTGTTGCACCTTCAGTTTTGGCACTTGGCAAGAAAGATGTGGGTCATACGCACACAGGTGCTGGCACTGGTGACTGTCCTGAATGAGTGACGGCACCTTAGGCAGACAACTGCAATGTCATGGAAAAGTATTTACAGCACTGGTTTACATAGGTTTTTGTTGTGCCTAGTTAAAGTGACCCTGCAGGTCTATGTCATTGGAGTGAACTAAATCTAAAAATGCCAGTACCATTTCTTTTATGTGTTAAGGTGAGCTGCTCACCACCATCTACAGTTCTCTGTTTAATCTGATAATTTCATTTTCACATTCGGGCACTTTGGCCTACTGGCAGTGACGCAAAATTGAAATATAGTAAGATGAGACGTGTTTTTGTGAATGGCAGTGAAATGGAGGTGTCACGTGCGGATCTGTGAGATTGGCGCCAGTCATGCTACGTGGGGAGGTGACTAGGGGCGTGGAAAGGGCCGGCTGTAATCTGGCTCAGAGCAAATCCAATTAGGTGTGCGGGATGCCTTGCGCAGAGTCCTGGCTGAAGGAGAAAAATGTGACCAGCTGGTGGAACCAGGAGAGCCAGCACTGTAATTTAATTAAACCAGACAACAAGAGCTAATGCAAAAAAATCTTTCCTGGCACACACAATGACATCTTATGAAGCAGAGGAGGAGGTAAACTGAACATCCATGATTTGAATCCCAGAATTCTTTATTAATTTTTTGTTAACCTGAAAATAATGAAACTTTGAATTATCAGAATTCTACTAATTCATAGACCCAATCTTCTCATTTTAGAACTCTAAACATATGACATTTTCACCATCCTTACTTGCACTATACATATGAAAAAGCTGAATACCCTTAAGGAAAGTCCAACATTAGAATCATGTCAGCAAAGGTTGCTCCACCATCAGGGGACTTGTTTACACCTTCTCAGATCCGGCAGTGTACGAGAATAGGGCCACTGGTTCAAGCCAACAGCGGATGAGGTTATATAGAGCTCAGACGGAACCAGAATCCCAAGAAATTATTGACCTCGTGGGTCACGGTTGAGGATTGCACTTTAAAATAACCCGCTGAGAATACCTGATGGATTCTGACAGAGGGGCACAGGGCTGATACCTGTGCATGACAGACGAGAAAGGTGAGGTCAGGCAAAACTTCAACTATAAAGGCAAGCCACCATAATAATGCAGATCAACTAGGATGAATGATTGTATGAAATCAGTCACTGATATTAAGTAAAGTAATAGTTCCATGAATAAAGGATGGCGGCAATGTAGTGTAGTGGTAAAGAGCAGGGCTCGTAACTGAAAAGTTGCTGGTTCGGTACCCCACTGGGACACTGCTGTTATACCCTTGGGCAAAGTACTTAACCCACAATTGCCTCAGTAAATATCCAGCTCTATAAATGGAGAACATACAAAAACTGTAAGGTATGTTAGTCGTTCTGGATATGAGTGTCTTCTAAATGTCAATAATGTAGCATAATGGGTATGAGGACATGATGACAGCCTGTCTACCACCCTGCTAAAAAAAAAAAAAACCCTCGCTCAGGCGTGTGTAATGATAGATATATCGGGGTCAGCCGTCTGGCCCGGCAGCACACACGCCTGACATAATCCCTCAGCGCTGATGTACACAGACTGACATGAATAATATTCATATTGACACAAGCAATATTCCAATTCTGTCTGCGGGATGGTCCAGACTCTCTTTAATCACACTACTGTTTTTTTTTTTCCCCACGGGTTCAACCTAGAACAAAAAGGCCAGAACTCCTAAGTCGATGGATGACGCATAGAGGACGTGGCACACATATTCCAGACACAGACAGCTGCCTCATTGTAACTATCATCAATGAACTGCTAAGCAGACACCTTCATGAGGGGAAACATACATCAGAATGCCCAGAGTTTTAGGTATTATCCATTGATACAGCTGGTAATTTACTGAAGGGATTGTGCGCAAATTTCCATAGCAGTAACCCCATACCTACTCGTTGCAGGTATGAAAGCCACAGTTATGGGCAGCAGTGTAGCAGAGTGGTAAGGAGCAGGACTCATAACAAACAGACTACCAGTTCGATTCCCCGCTGGGGCACTGCTGTTGTACCCTTGGGCAAGGTACGTAGCCCAGAATTGCTTCAGTAAATATCCAGCTGTAGCAATGGGTACATAAAAAAATTGTAACTTGTGTAAGTCGCTCTGGATAAGAATGTCTGCTAAATGCCAATAATATAATGCAATGTAAAAAGTCCCATTCTATGTGCTCTGTTATTTGCTGGTGCACTGATCCTCAACAGTAGAGCCTGATCACAGGTGAGCATTCTCACTGTCACGCTTGCTCTGATTACAGCCCACTGTCCCACTCCTAGGTCCCACTCCTAGGTACTCCTATGTGGTCTGACCCGGCATGACCACCCACATACAGGCACAGACTACATTACAACATCTGTGTCCTCACCCCATTGTAGCCACTGCAGGAAAAGTCAGACAACCAATCAATATCACCGCTGGCAAAAAAGTCATGTGACACAGCCAGATCGTTCTGTCCCCTCTGTCGTCTCTTTCTCTGCAGCTAAGAAACCAGTGACCCAAAACACACACTGAAAGTCTGCTCACACAATGAATGTGAAAAGCACACTGCGCTGTACGTATTACATGGCTCTTCCATGTAGCCAGTCATCCCCAGCTATGCGCAATAAGGGAAATGAAGCTGAAGACATTAGTTTTGATGGGATTATGAGAGGAGGTTGAACAGAGAGGAGAGATGCAGATACAGATGCAGAGAGGAGAGGATGGAGAGAGCTACAGGGCAATCCACTGAGTGAGGGTCTATCCCATTAACAACAGGGGATTAAAACAACTCCCTGGCCTCAATTCTGCCTCTTCAAATACACCCCCCCCCCCCCCCCCCCCATACTGTGCACACACACACACACACACACACACACACATACACACACACACATACACACACAAAAGCCTCATATATACACACACACACACACACACACACACACACAAGCCTCACATACGCACACACACAAGCCTCACATACACATGCAGCATACACACACAACGTCTTACACACACACACACACACACACACAACGTCTTACACACACACAAACACACAAGCCTCACATACACATGCAGCATACACACACAACGTCTTACACACACACACACACACACACACACACACACACACACAAAAACCTCACACATACAAACACACATACACACAAAGCTAATAACACCCAAAAAAAAATACACAGACACACACACCAGGAGAAGTCATGGCCACCAAGTCTTGTCTGCCACTTCAGTATTTGTATTACAGAGAATGACACAAAGTCTAATGAATTATATTTCTAATGGAGTCAACCCCAGAGAGAGAAAAAATATATATCCCGCATAAATCCAAGCCAGTCAACCCTTCTGTGAGAACCACACAAAATGTTTTATGACACCTCTATTTTCAGAGCTGAGACACAAGCCCACACAGACTATAACTCTACCAATGTCTATAAGAATGTCTGCTAAAAAATAAACAGCCTTCCCCCACAGACACTGAACATCAAACAAATCTAAAAAATACATAACTCGGAATCATATGGTACATTGCAATTTTTAAATAATTTTATCCATCACTGATCCCCATTCAGGGAATTGCTAAGGTTTAATTGGAGCATAATGTGCAGCACTTAGATAAGGTATGTAAATTTGCACAGCATAAAATTCTGAATAGAGTGGTATTTCAACTGTGCCCCAGGTGTTATAGTGCACCCCCACCCCCAAACCCTATCACCCACCGGATCCCTCTGACAAAACTGAGAAAACATACTGATAGACAAACAAAGACATGGCCTCAAATAAGACAGAAGAGAAACAGAGCCTTACTCTCCCACACATCCCTCTCTTTCTCAGTGTTTGACTGCTGCAGTTCCAGGTACTGCCCAACCTGAACCCCATATGCTCAAGCTTTGGTAGCCCCCCCCATATCTTACCTCACCCTCGCCCTCCACACACAGGACGGGCGACTCAGTCCGCTGAGGCGGTGACCCGGCCCAGAGACCCACACCCGGTTCTGCCAACCCCCGAGAGAGACCGCACAGTAAGGGCATGAGGTTGAGAGGAGAGTCCAGCTCTGGCTGCTCCTTCTCCAGGCTGTGGCCTCGGAGGAGAGGGAGGTGGGCGGGGTCAGGGACACCACAGCCTGGCTGGTCAAGATAAACCCTATCCTCCCGGACTCAGTGCTGGTGGTGACACGTCTGCCCCAGACGGGTTACCGGGGTCAACTTGTACTGGAACCTGAGGACGGTGTGGTGAGTGATCCCTGCTGTCATTCACTATTGCTCTTGCTGCAGATCAGTGGTCACTATGAAATGCATAGTTTTATTTCATGATGAAATTGTTTGTTTCGTCAATTTAAAGGCTGAAATATGGCTGAATTTTCATTACTTACAAAAATCATGACACCCTTTCCCATTTCAAAAGACTGGCCTGGTTTTGTCTCTCATCCCTCCTTAAACAGTTTTAAAAGAAACACCAGCAGACATTTGAATTCATCGTTACTGCTGTTGACAGATGTTGGGTGCAGGAGTGAGATACAGGAGACTCTTGCCGTTTGTGGTTTTGCCATTTGCAGTTTGAAATATTCATGGCAGCACTCTGCCCCTGGGCCACAGAACGGTGTGCCAACACAAGCTTTTAAGTTTCTTCTACATATTAAATGTCTTTGAGAAATTTCTACATACACGTACAAATTAATCTCTTGTTTGCTGCATTCTTACATTGGTTTTTATATTGAAAATATGGCTGTTGCGTCTTAGGAATGAATCCCCATTGTAGCCCAGTTATACAGTTATTGCACAGTTCTTTGTTACTGGGACATGTATGACCTGTATGTGGATATCCCCATTTGAGAGGGATCTCTACAGCACATCCCCTGGAAATAGCAAGGGTCTCCCACACCTCAAACATTGCAAATGCTGACCCCAGCTGGCCGATAATGGACAATCTGAGAGTGGGCTGCCCTCCTCCGTCCCAGGAAACACTGCTCAGTGAAGCGTGTAACACCCTGCTGACTGAACGCCTTTGCTTTAACGCTCTCTTTGTACCCCGAACACGGTGTAAATCACCGGCCTACATTGTCTCTGGCTCCGAGTTCCCTGTCCGCACCTCCGGCAACGCGCTATGCTGTCCGTCCCCTGGACAGCGTCCACGGTCCAGCGGGGGTGACGGGGTAAAAAGGGCTCTGTGTCACCCCTGTAAGCCGAGAGGCGTTATGACACCGGCCGCTCCATCCCGCACACCGAAGCGGTCACGTACCGGCTGCCTGCCCCCCTGCCAGGGTGTCACATTCATCACCCTCCAAAACAAGCACGGCCCACACGTTTCCCCCCCTTTTTGTCTCAGGAGCTGCACAATAGCCAGCTCACAGCGTGAGTGTCCACGAACAAAAAAACACCCCCTCCACTTACCGTAAATTGAGGCTATTAACCTAGTGACACGTTTTAACGCAAATGACCATGACCCCTAAGCTGACCAATGGCAGCAAAGATAACAGACAGCAGCATAAACGTGTCAAAACCTTCCTCTGAGGCCCAAGCTTGAGGAAACAAGACTTGAAAACACATTATAAATACAAGAAATGCTACTTCAAAATGTCTCTCAAAATCAATTGTACCCACTGGCTGGACCAGGATGAACCCCTTTTCAATACTGCGGTTCCCAGAATCCACCTGGGTAACAGTGTGACCCTGGCAGGTGGAAGGAGCACTACCTTTGAATTAGCTTGTTTAAGGGCTAAATGGCTTTGTCATATCTGCTTACACGGCCGGGGTCAAAGCAAAGAGGTTCAAATAAAGTCATTGTTATACTTAAGGTGGGTCTACAAGCCTTCGCAGCAATCTTTCTAAAGCAGCTTTGTTGACCTACCCTCCTCTGCTCAGTACCAAGGGGGTTCATTTAAGGTAACACAAACAGTGTGTACAGATTCTTGGTAACTTGTAATACGTCTTGTAATAATCTTACAGTGTTATGTACAGTAATGACAGACATGATGACGCTGAGAAGTGTCATTTCCTCTGTGCGGTGGTAATGTTTAACCTGAGTCTAAATTTTGTGGGTCATCAAGACAAACTCTCCACACTGAATTCCAGAGACCTCCAAGGTGTCAACAGCATTAACCAGTCCCACAGCCCTGTAGCCGTTCTTGTAAACATGTTTGCCATTAATCCACCCTGAAGCCTCTTATGCAAGCCTACATCCATTTGCAGTTCACTTCTATTAATTAGGGTTTGATCCAAAGCTTGTAATTAAACCACAACAATG
This sequence comes from Megalops cyprinoides, assembly GCF_013368585.1. Lineage (NCBI taxonomy): Eukaryota > Metazoa > Chordata > Actinopteri > Elopiformes > Megalopidae > Megalops > Megalops cyprinoides. Next base: position 16,899,996 of record NC_050605.1, read on the forward strand.
GGAGCTCAAAGCCAGCACTCATGTAAGACATCGCCTCCACCTCCGACACCATTAGCAGATGAAGCTCATGTATCACTCGGTCAAAGCAAGGTGTTCGGACCTCTCCCATACAGGAGCATATGGGCAGGAGGAGATGCTATCCTTTCTATGCTGGTGGCAGTCACGCTGGCCTTCTCGGTCCGACACACTGAACACAGAAAGCACAGCCTCTCCTCGAGTTCTGCCCCTGAGTGCTAGTGCTTCCTCCCCAGCGGGACGATCTCAGTGAATGGCCCTGGAAATAGGTCAATTACCGGCGCAGAAACGGAGAGTGCTGTGAAAGGCTCTTTTACCAAGGTTTCGTTTTTTTTTTTGTGTGTGTTCCCGGTGAGTGAGGTGTCGCTGAACGCGGAACACGATTTCCGCCACTTGTTTGTCACGCTCTGCGCTGTCTCAGCGGAGGAAGTGGGCCGTTGTTTGTGTGGGACGCCAGGTCTGCTGCCGTGACTCCCGCCCCGATACGGGAGTCTAATGCATCAAAACTGCACACTCATTAACAGCCCCCCCCCAACCCCCAACCCCCAAGGGGTGCAATTTACCCAGGATCCCTTGCAAATCCCATTAGTGCTAATTAGACAGAGGAGGGGTTGAGGGTTGGGATGTGGGAGGGGGGGGGTGTCCCCAGCTGGCTGTTGGCATCCTCACTGTACAGCTTCTGCTGCACCATGGCAACAATAGCTGCAACAAGCCGTCCTTCCCAGCGTTCCGGAACAATAGGGGAGATAGCATCCTTATGTGGCAGAGAGAGCGCTGCACTGTACGATCCATTGTCACAACCGCTGGGCACAGAAGCCACACACACAAAGGGGCCTGCCTGCGTGACGACAGCTACAAAGGCCCTGTGTGCGTGTGCGTGGGCCCCTGCGTTGTCTCATGTCGTACTGTGTCACACACACGCTGCAGAAAACACGTCACCAACGTAGTCAGACAACAGCGGTCTATTTGTTTGTTCTCTTTATGACTGCAACCAGGAAATGCACTGACAATATAACAGCATAATAAATAACAATGAATAATAATAAGTTTCATTCAGGACATGAATTTATGTACCTCTACTTGTATATGATCTGGGGTACCCAGCAAAATCAAGCAATTGTAACTGCTGTTGATTACAATACAGTGTCGTGTTGAGTAGTTTATCACTACTGAGTGCTCCTGTTACAGTCCCCAGCTACCACAAACATATCAGCCAATGTCCCCACCATTAGTGCCACTACAACTATGAAACCAGCACCAGCAGAGATATGAGTAAATCCCCCTGATACGGAACAGTGTTGGGTAAGTGAGTGTGTGGCTAAGACACAGAACAGTGTTGGTTAAGTGAGTGTGTGGCTGACATACAGAACAGCGTTGGGTAAGTGAGTGTGTGGCTGACACCGAACAATGTTTGGTAAGTGAGTGTGTGGCTGAAACACAGAACAGCGTTGGGTAAATGAGTGTGTGGCTGACACACAGAACAGCATTGGTTAAGTGAGTGTGTGGCTGACATACAGAACAGCGTTGGGTAAGTGAGTGTGTGGCTGACACTCAGAACAGCGTTGGGTAAGTGAGTGTGTGGCTGAGACACAGAACAGTGTTGGGTAAGTGAGTGTGTGGCTGAGACGTAGTGAAGCTGAGGCCACACTCCTGCCATGCATGTAAAGCTCCTGTGTGAACCCTGGCTCTCTGATACTGATACAGTCTTGTAATGCCACGGAGGTGAGGCCTCACTAAATTGCCTGCTTTAATTCAGAGTGTCCAGTGTCACCACTGAACAAAGCTCCAATGGGAAACCTTACCAGGTAAAGACTTCATCAGGATAATGGGTGGCGTACAGCCGCCTGGTCCCCTGGGGATGAAAACAGTAGCGGATCTGACCCGAGCAGGAGCAGTGAGGAGCGTTTAGTTAGCAAGCGTCTACTCACACACACATGCGCGCGCACATACACACACATACAAACACACACACACAAACACACACACACACACACACACCATCTGGTCTTGTCTATAACTAGCATACATCTTACAAATACTACATAAAATAGGTCTTCACAAATCCTGATTACAAATGTTGATTAATGGGCACACACATCTGCACGCAAATGGAGGGATATGACTATGCCACTTTCACTGTGCCGGAAAGGTCACTGATGGAAAGAGTGGGAGAAAACTACACTGTAATACAACACAAAAGCAACAACCTTGAACACTATGTTTTTCCCACCCATGTCACCATCCTGTGTCCAGAAGCGAACACGCCCACCTATCAGACTAGCAGAAGAAGCACATCTGACGTGGGAGACAGCACATAATGGAGTGTTTCCGGCCAGGTAACCCTGCCTCTTCCCCCTGCATTCAGACCGGCAACGCTCAACACTGTCCTCAGAGAACAGCGACAACACCTACAGATACAAGAGTCTGAAAGAAAGCCAGCCTCCGCGTCCAGGCTCCAGCCCGTTTCCACAGCAACGGCACTTGTTGAACATAATGGGCCCTTTCAGAGATGTGAGAGGCATAGCCGCTCTCTCGGTCCGCAGCGACGAGCGCGTCAGCGCAAACTCTAACAGTTCCTATGCCAACTAATAAAAATATCCCAGCGAGGGCACTACAATACCATGGTAAAGTTCAGAGTGGCGAGCGGGCCGACACGTCAGGGCCTCTGTGCCCTTTTTTTCCCCTCCCTCATACAATGAGCCGCTGGAGTTTGAGAAATAGGGTGATTGACAAGTTTCGATTTTAAACTCTCCGACCGCGCCGCATTCGCGGAGCGCTGCCGCATTTGCGGGGAAAACTCTGTTGGGCGGTTTTGCTTGAACAGCTTTTGTTTGTGTGCACCCCCCCCCGTGTTTATAATCTCCTTAGCATTGTGCGCCGCATTTGATCAGGTTGAGCAGAAAGTGAAGAGTTGACGCAATGACTCAGTAATTCACGGCTATGGTGCACACAGGGTCACAGAGCTCATTAGTCAAAGCTGATGTGTTTGTGAGGGGAATGCCAAACAGGTGTCAGACAGGAGAGGTATCGTTGCCCATTTGGACGTTACCTGTTGGATTTTCACTGAATTTGAGCCACTGCCCCTTCTGAACGCTAATATGAGTACTGGTACAATGCATTTCATTACATTACTGTTACTTTGCAGATTCTCATATCCAGAGCAACTTACATAGGTTACCCTTTTACCCGTTAACACAGCTGGATATTTACTCAGGCAGTTGTGGGTTAAGTATCTCGCCCAAGGGTACAACAACAGTGCTCTAGCAGGGAATTGAACCTTTTGGTTACAGGCCCTGCTTCTTACCACTATGCCCAATGTTTCACCAACATAATACTTATATTACCATCATCCCTCTCATTCACTTTCCACTTAAACACTGAGAAAGGATCATGTCTTCTGTGCAACGATTTGCAGCACACATTCTAATTCTCCCTCTCTGTCCAAGTCCTGAGTGTTTTTAAAAGAGTTTCCAGACAAAGTGGAATTTTTTTTTTTTCCCTCCTGCTGTTTTGTCTATTCTTGGGAGATGAAACAGACCTGCCTCCCTTTCAGGTCCCTGCAACTCTTCCACCCTTCCTGCTGGGGAGCTATTTATATCCCTGGGTCCCATGTAGTGCAGACTCCATCATCCATCTCCGAGCACGTTTTCTCTGCTCCGTCTCACTCGGGAGGGATTACGCCCTCCCTGGCTGGCTGTTGTGGTCATTTCACTTGGAGCCACCCAGTACTAAAACCCCCTTTAGCTGAGATTTGGAGCCTGGGCCTGGCACTTACTACTGAACTATCGGGTGATTCATTACCTGAGGGATTGGATGCAGATTTTATCTGCTTGCTAAATTTAGCACGGCAGGAACCAAAAAAAAAAAGTCATCACACACTAAAACACGTGCGTCTCCGCCAGAACACCAGGCACTGAGTCTGTTGCTGTTTGTGCCTGGATGCTAACAAGCCCTTAAGACATGCTGCTGAGAGAAAAACACCAGAGATCCACGGATCAGTACCCCTTAAAAAACTTAACCAAGAGGAAACAAGGTGGGTGGGCTAACAGCCAGGATGCCCCTGCACGTATGGAGAGACGGATAGATGAATACATCGCAAATCAAAGTGACATGCTGGAGATCTGTATGGTCCACCTGCACTGCATGAGGACAGATTCTTACTGAGACATGGATGGACAGATATGCTCTGACAGATGGGCAGAGAGATGATTGGCTGGATGGATAAGAAGGGATGGATTGGTTTGGAGGAATCAGAATGGGCAGAGAGACAGGTCATCGCCTGGACAGCGCTCACTAGGCTGCGGGTAGCAGCCTGGCCTCTTCCTCTCAGCACGTAGCCTGGAGAGGGTCAAGATGCCCAACGCACGGGAGAAGAATGCGTTCCTGAGTAACTCGGCAGACTGAACACACACATAACGGTCCAAAAACATTTGTTCAATAGCCAATAAATCACCGCGCGGCAAACACACCGCTGAAGATCAGCTCTCTTGCCCTTCAATCTGAGGGGCTGCCGGCCGACAGAGAGCAAATGCATCCCAGAGAGTGACATTCAGCTCCTGCATAAGGACTGATAGGAGCCTCTCCTCCGTACACAAACAGAGCCACTTCAATCACTTGACTGTGTCAAGTCAGTATACCTTGCCCTCTGCTGGCTCACCAGAGAACCTTTCACGTTTTGCCTGTGCAATGCCTTAAAGTGCGAAGGCGTGAAAGAAAAAGCACAGCTGCTAAATCGGTGACAATACGTTTGAAGCCCTCTTTCTTCAGGGAACACTGCTGTCTGTAAATAATGTGCAGACGGAGGGCACGTCTTGGGAAGGTGATTAAGAAATTGTTTTTCCCGTTGAGTGGAGTTAATTGGGCACACCTGTGTCTGGTTATGAAACGGCTTTAAATTAGAGTCAGGGTGCTGAGATGTACTGCACTTTTTGCTGTGTTGTCGGCATTGTTAAACTCATGCCCCCCCCCCCCCCCCCATCCATACCCCTGGATGGAGCCCAAAGGAAACAGACTGGCTGACACAGGCCTACCTTCTTCAGCAATGGGAGAGCATTGTTTCTGTCCTTAATGAGCTTCTCCAACTTTGCTTTCATCGCTCTTCTGTTCAAAAGAAATAATATGGTCTTAGCCACATTTTCAGGCCTAAATTTCAACTTCTCTTTTACACACACACACACACACACACACAATATGCTATTGTATAGTGATGGACATTCCTGCCTTTCCCAAACACAATATGCCGGAACTGAATTTCTTACTTGACACTGTTTACCCTAGTAACTATTTCATTCTCTGATAAAGCTTTCTTTTGTAAGTGAAATCCAGCACACAAAAGGTTTAAAGTGTACATTTCTGTAGCCAGCATGAAGGAATCTACAGACCTTTACATGCGCTGGAAGACTACTGACCCCCACTGGCAAAGTGCATCTTCTCTTCAGGTTTTTTTAGTCAATACTGACCTTTGAGATGCCATGATATAGAACTACATATATCCCAGGATCATTTTTTTCTTCATCACGACTCTCTCACTCCCTTATTTTACTTTAAAGTCCAAGAAATGTCAGTATCACACTAGATAATTTACACCCAGAAACAATGAATGTGTCTCCTTTAATAAGAGAGTGGAACTGAGAAGTTGGGTTGTGACCAGGGCATGGGTAGATGGCTCCTACCCCAGTCACAATAACTTCCACTAACACTCCAAAGTCATGACTTCATGCTGCCTGTACTGCTAAAGAAATTACCCCTAAGGGTGTCTGTGTGGTAATGACTCATGTCACATAATGACAACTGCACATTTCCCATTCTGTGACATAAAGGTGAGGCCTGTAGGACCATATCTGAACCACTAAATATTATATTACCATATTATTATGTGTTAAAAGTAAACATAATGTCCAAGTGGACAAATTCTCTCTGATGAAAGCGCACGATTGTTACAACCTGTGGAAGAATGGTCTTAAAAAGAACAGGGTGAAAACCATTTTCACCTCCTGAATGTGCTACACTTTACATAACTTAGTGTGTGGCTGTGATTACTTTATTGTAGAGCACGTCAGATGACCTGACGACAGGTTTTGGCCAATAGTAGACAATTCTGCATTCAAATACTGCACTTCATTTCTGTGGTAGCCTAGAATATACCAGCGACCAGAATATTTTAGATTATGCCAAATATACACTTTCATACAAACCAAACTTTGCTCAATGATTCGACAGTGCTGTAAATTACCAAAAATCTATTATATCATGTAGTTCTTCTAACATGATCGATTACTTGTTATGCATTACCTGTCTTATATAACGGTTGAAAAATATGTATACTTACCGCAGACTCAAGCTACTTTTTTAATATTTTAATGTTTCACTATGCAGATAAGATGAAACGCAATGACACTATACAAAATCGCACATTTTACGGTTTCCTCCAGACGAAACGCTTTTTACTTACTTCCTCTCCGAAGATTGATTCGTGGAGCTCATGGCGGGAGCTGCTGCATTTCTTGCGACTGTTATACTATGATTTGACTAATACTGGGCGATAGGTGCGTCCACGCTCGGCCGAACTGGACGTCTGAACCAGAACCTCAGCGGCGGTGCTACAATGGTATCTGAGGGCGAGGGGAGGAGAGCGCCGCTGATTCCAGACCAGCGCTGCGGACCCGTGTGTGGGGGAACGCGCCTCCCACGCAGCCTGCAAGCACGTGTCCAGCTACCCCCGTAACCAAGGAAACTGCTCGGGATTCCGCAAACAATCACAATCGTTACGTCATATGTTGCCACCGTTCATTTAATACCGCCCGTCTCCCTTCAGCGATACCTCTATATTTTATCGGTTCGATTGGTTTAATCTTTCGGGTTCGGCGCCAGCCAGCTTCAGGTTTCCACCCGGGACTTTTTCAATCTACTCATTCCAGTACCCTGAGCCAACCCCCACATGTATTAATTTCAGTCTAGAGACTGCCGGTGTGATTCCTAGGTGACCCTACCCGGCAATTTTATTCAACACGTTTCTTATGTCTACATCTGTCACCTGCTGCGGTGTTTTACGCAGAATAATCATTATCAAAGTTGCTGGATTTGCAGGAAACATGAGCACCCGATTAGTTTTGAAAGTGATGTGTGTCAATGCTAAAATGTTGGCATTTCCTGAAATTGTATTCCTCATCCATATCCCCACACCTGTAGAAACTCAGTAACATAATCCACATTATTTAGCTATTCTGCAAAGGTAACAGCTCCCCATGTAATGTGGGCAAACGTCACCTCACAATTATTTCAGGAAGAACACTGATCAGATGTATTTAGAGGGCTCACCTATCAGCCGGCAACGCAATAAACTAATGAAATCATTTCCCGTAAGAAACCAATACCCATCTTAATCTGCACATGTCCTCCTCTTAACAGACACCTTAGGATAGTGTCTCACACACACACATACACAGACACACACACACACACACACACACACACACAAACACACCACCAACTGCCACAACAAACTCTGGTCCAATGTCTTGGAAAAACCGACCAGACTCTGCAGTGGCGGGCCAGCAACACCTGTCAGGCAGGAAATGGAGCTGTATGAAAGCAAATAAGTTAAATACCTGTAACTGATACAACATGCATCTTTAATAGGGGTCTTCCATTAGGATTGTGAAATCAGATCCCCCCCCCATTCTATCCCACGGTTTCCCACCAGTGTGCCCTTATTGTTCGGGTGGCAGGGATGTCTCCAACACCTGGGCCCCGGGAACAAAGGGCCGCTTTCTCTGGGTCGCTACGCGCCTCTCGCCCCGGTGATAGCTACATCACCACAATCATCCATATTTCATGCATGGATGTCAAACGCCTATAGACTCCGGAGGTTTTAATAGGGGGTTGTCTGACATATGCAAAGCTGTACATTTTGTTGTGTGTGGGGGTTTCATTACATTTGCTAAGGAGTCGCTTTCATGCAAGGGTGGCTTGCAGTGCGGTATGCACAATAGCACACATTTGACATAATCTCCATTTACATAACAGGAGATATTCCACACAATGCTAAACCAGTGCTGAAGAAATCGATTTTGTACTGTGCAATTAAATGTGCAAATGTGCCTCCTCAGTATTACTATATAAGTAATTCAGTATAAAGGCTTCATTGTGCACATTCCACAGAGAATAATATATGGAAGACCTTGTTTTTCTTTTTTGGAAATCCACTTAAATCATTTAAATTAAGATTTTCATTAAATTAAATATAAAATGAAAAATTCAAAAGAACTTTGACGCTTTGAACAATTTTATCAATTCAGACATCTTTATTACATCACTATGTACAAATTTACTTTCTGGCAACTTAACATGTGAAATAATCAAGTATTTGCAATAGTTGATGGTTAAAGCTTAGATCCTTAAAGGAGAATTCCAGTCAAAAATTAAAAGAAGATTATCATATGTATCAAGCATTTATAGTCTATGCCTGCCAGAGTACCCTGAACTGTGTCCAGTCAGCCTTGCATCCAATCTTGCTCCTCTAGCTGGTGAGGTAAGCTGGTCTTCCTGCTAGCCAGAGTGTTTTTTTATATCTAAGTTATTAGCAAGCTATTCTAGCATTTTTTCCCCATTCAACTGGCTTTTTCACATCTCTGTTCACTCTAATGAATAGCTCTGGTTGTTTTAGTGAGCGTCCTATTTTTGACCAGGACTCTCCTCTACAGGTCTGCTTCGGACCGCAGAAAACTTTAACCACAGATTCATACAGCAGGGGGAGCTGTCAGGCTGTACTGACCATGAAAAATTTTCAATGGATTTACAGTGGCATGTGCACACATTTTTACAAATATAAATGTTATCATAACAGATCTGTGAAACCGATAATCACATTTGTTATGTGCATAAGGGAATGTAAAGTAAATTGGTTAAAATGATAAAAAGAATCTGCTCTGGTAACTAAAAAGAACACAAATTACTGACATCACACTGCCACAATGTAGCATGACAGAGATGCAACAGAACAGAATGTAAAACGACTTAAGGTTCTTGGTTTGTGCTTTATCACTGTTGCTACTGCACAGTTAACAGTTAACTCTCTGATAAAAAGCCTTTTATGCTGATCTCCTGTCCAATAAATATAAAGAGCAATGTGTCAAATAAAAAACATACTAAAGCTCCAACACAGCAACAATAAGACTAGTTGACAAAGGCTGGGCTGTTGCAGGTGTCAGTGGGGGTACAGTAGGATAGTGGGGAGTATAGTCAGGGCCTGGGGGGGGGGGGGGGGTCAGTGACTCACAGCACTCACAGCACTGGGGTGCAGGGGTTTAACCCGGGCCAGACGGGACAGCCCCAAACGCAGCCCCTGACCCGGGGACTTCACTTGGACAGGCTGGGGTGTGCTGGGGCTCCTTCCAATTTGAGCTGGTGACAAAAGAGCCCAGTCTTAGCTAAACCATTTACTTTTTACCAAGTTCATTTACTTTTATTATTTTATTATTTTTACTCTTATTACCTTTAATGATTATGTTTGCCTCAGGGTTCACAGTAACCTGAGTGGCTTGCCCATGTATCATTACTAAACTCAAGTGTACCTGTTTAGTGTGAACACACTAACTCTCCAGTCTTACCTGGTGGATTCCACTTGGGAAGTCTGCCCCCTGCTGGACTGAGGGATACTGCAGGTCTGGACACTGGGGAACTGGTAGCTGGCCTTTTAGTGACAGCAGACTTTGCCGGAGCTGGGATGGGACTCACAGTGGAGGTCACTGTGGGTATGGAGATACAGAGGAACATGTTAAATATAAACATCAGACTGACGTGCCTTGTCCATTCCTGTCAAAAAGAAAGTCTCTTGCACTTCAGTATCCGTCTGAGGCCTGTTCAAACCTTCATTCTGTCTAAAACTACTTGCTAGTTGTTGGCTGTGTGAGCATAAACCCAGTTAGAACCATTAAGAATACCTGTGGCTTGCAGCTTCGATTTAGGGACTTTAGAGGGCTTCTTTTCTTTCTTTGGGGCCGGTGGCCGAGCCGTTTTCTCCTTTTTGGTGGGTTTTTTTCTCTCCACTTTCTTCTTTACAGTGAACTCCTCCTCGTCGCTCTCATCTTCCTCATCGAAATCTGCATCACTCTCAGACTCTGCGTCTTAAAATGAGCCGAGCGCCAGTGATTTAAACAGGAATCCAACATGTACATTGGCATGTAAGCATACAATATGGAGACACAACATAAGCTAACCACACACATGCGTGCACACAAGCAAGCGTGCGCACACTATATGCAACTGGCTTACTGTTTTACAGCACTACATTGATTCTCTGTTTTGCAATACGACTAAGTGAAGGAACGTTTTCAGATCCAAAGAAAAGCAAGAGTGGAAATGACATGAGAGAGCACACTGGGTTATGCCACAGCAAACTTTGGGTTTGGGCCTTAGTGTGTTTAACGCAAGGCCTGACGGTACCTGGTGTGCAGGTGGGTTGGTAGTCCTCGTCCCTGGCATTCTCAGTGGTGCTGTTCCTCTCCTCCTGGAGCATGCGTCTCTGCTGTTCAGAAGCCTTGGACGCAGCCTGCCTCTGTCTGGAGGGTGCGCTGGGAGAGCCCCTCTCATCTGAGATCTTATCCAGGCCTTAGTTTAAGGCCAACAGGGGCAGGGATGGGGGTTACTTACTTAGCTTGTCTGCTTTAAGCGTATTACTGCTGTTTCAGCTGAATGGAATCTGAGCTGTTGTTGTAGGGCACAATGTTTCTAAAAAGTCCTAAAAGTCCATGCAATATTTACCCAAGAGGCTGACATCCACACTGCAGTTTGAAAGCAATGGCGATGGAGCAACAGTTTTGGTGTCTGTAAGGGGCTGATTCCTTTCACCTTTTCATAACAAAATAAGTGAAAAAGGAAGAACATTTCAGTGTGGTCCTTTCGCCTCAGTTTCCATGCAAAAGAAGTGTTACTAAGGGAGGTCACTCATCGCAAGAAAAGAGCTACAGAATTAAAACTACTTGTGATGAGAGACTCATGCTTCATGGACCGCATAATGGATGGAGTTACCATGTGCTGGCAATAACTGCCCTGTTTGAACAAATACATAGACTGGCCCTCCACAGCAAACAACTATGATTTGTTCAAATCAGTCACTGATAACATGATGGCACAGACCATTTTTGGGGTTTTTAAAACTCTCTCATCACAAATATTTACAGCAGTGTTTCTGTATACAGAATAATAATGGGCTCACTACAGGTTAATAATCAATTGAAAATCCAACAGTATTAACCTTTGTCATAGGGCGACAGGTCCTCTACTGGCTCAGTCCGGAGCATAGACAATGTAAGGGCTGCTTCTAAATCCCTTTCATAAAGTTTGTCATCCAGAGACGGTCTGAAAGAGACAAAACATATCCAGAAATAAGTTCATTCTGGCCATAAACAGAGTCCATCTGGAGGAACGCCAATAAAGGCAGGCATACTTGTACGACACTCACCATTTTCATTAATAAAATGACAATTTATATAAGACAACATGCAGCACCTGGAATTTAAATGTATATCGAAAGGCACTAAACCCGGATCCTGAGTTGGTATTTGCTGGCCATGGCGACCGCACTGCACAGAGGCAGTAGACCTGTTATGATGACCAAAGTGCCTGATACCTTCTGATGTCAATGCCTAACAGGCAGTTTCAACTGCGGGACTGTGCTCTGCTCAAAGCATGTGATAGAGTGTCTCACCACCTCTGCTAGGCCTAAAAACATTTTAACTTTTACCTGGGTTGGCGAGTTACCAGCATCATCTGAGTTTTTGTTTCATTGTGTACAGTGTGTTGTATACTGTTTTTGCTCATCCTTACCCCTTGCAAATATGCCCTGCGATTTCACCTTGCCGCAAGGCACAGTCCTAAACTTAATCACCTTTTGGACCAATATGGCCTGCTTGGACATTGACATTGACTTGGACATTGACTGCCCATGCACGGCCACATTAAATGCAGGTGGACAGAGTACATTCAACAAGCACTTTGCTTCCCTCGTGTCAGAGTGCCATGTGACACAAGCCCAGTTTCAGCCAACCGATACTCAGTTCTACTAATGTGTCACTGCACCATGTTGTTTCATGTGACTGCAGTGCGCGAAAGATCGCGGCCAAAGTGGCACGGCTAAAGGCTCATTTGGGTCAGGGCACGGCTTAATGATGCACCGCTCCAGGCAGATTATCACCCCCTGACATCAAATGCACCTTGAGACGCAGACAGCTTGGCCACAGCTTAATGCACAAAGCACCTCCCATCGCGTAGCACGGAATACTGTTATTTTCCGTCCTGATTATCCTAGCCTAAATTGTGAAGACAAATGACAAAGTGGACATAGAAGGGAAAAGATTTGAAGTGCTTGCTTCCATGTGACGGAAGCACCATGTGATGGGGCACTGCAGATGACAGGACAGAGAGGTCTGGTCATCGCCCACACCAGGCAAGGCCTCAGAAAGCACCCCTCCGAAATACCAAAACCAGCAGGGTCATGTGCTGCTCTGAAACCCCAAAACCAGCAGGGTTATGTGTTTATGTGTTGCTCCGAATCCCCCAAAACCAGCAGGGTTATGTGTTTATGTGTTGCTCCGAATCCCCCAAAACCAGCAGGGTTATGTGTTTATGTGTTGCTCCGAATCCCCCAAAACCAGCAGGGTTATGTGTTGCTACCTTTCCTTGCGCCCCGCGGGCGGTGCGCCGTCTTCTTGGCTTGCGGCCCCGCTCGCTGGTTTGGCGCTCTTGTGCTCTGGTTCCTTCACAGGCACTCTAGCCTTCTTACTGGGGGGCGCTTTCACACAGGCGAAGTCTTCATCTAAGACACAACGATTGGATACAAGAATAAATATCATTGAAATATCGCACTAGCAAATACACAACGAAATTGATGTCTCCTCAGTGAAAGGTTTTTTTTGTTTTGTTTTTTTTTACATGGTTTATAATGCCACTATCATATTCATGCTCACATTTTATTATTTCAGCAAGACAAAACAAAATTCACACACATTTGCTCTGTGGTAAATGTCATGCGGTTGTGTGTTAATTGAACTGCGCATACCTTTCTGCTTTTCGTTTACTGCACTGTACTTTAATGCATGTAATGTGATGTAAATGCTGTCACTCTGAAGGGCAACTACTAAAGAAATAAAAAGAAAATACCCACCATCTTCAAACTCTGCATAGTTAATCTGTTTCTTAACCCTGTAAAAAAAAAAGAGCGCAAAGGAGATGTACAATAAAGGGTACAAAGATCGACGCAGGACAAAGACATGCAACTTCCTTCCACAGAGTATAACAGCAAGATAGATGAAGTGGCGATTGGACCACATTTCTCACCCTTCACAGAACTGCTGACGAAGGACATCACAGAAATCACACAAGTGATGGAACACTATTCTAGTACAATCATTTGGGCTAACATTCAAGACTGCAGTGTTAACCACGCAAACACCACGTCACAAGTTTTGACACACCGAACTGAGTAGCCAGACATGACTAACCAGCTAGCATCACTGTATCATACGAATAAGAGATGGTGATATACAGTATAAATGACCTTTACAACACTGACAGAATGTCTTCAGATGTACAGTGTGTTATCTATACTCTGATACATTGACCATACCGCTGACCAGAAAGCTAGCTATGCCAAAAAGAGTCTCATAACACAGCGTAACGTTAGCCACCGACCAGCAACCTGGCCAGCGAGCAGCTGTTAAGGTAGCGTACTTACGTACCTCGATGGCCGTGCCATGTCAAGTCATGAATCCGTGATTAAACCAGTTATTAAAACTAACGATCAAAAACACACTAAATCCAACATTCGGCTTATAAACAAACAAGATAATGTTAACTTTGTTTTGACAGCAAATAAGCTATTTTCTTCTATGGATTATCAATGCACAGAGAACACGAAGCACATTTACAATGCCACTCAGTAACCAAAACAGAAAAAAGCACACGAACAGCAATCAAACAAGAAGCCAGCCAGCCAGCTGGCTAGCTAACTTGCTTGATCTATCCAGAAAATAAAACACAGCTAGCCTGCCAGCTGAAAATATTAAGACTACACTAAATTATCTAAAACAGTATCTCCAGTTACTGTTTTGGTCCTCTGAAAGACTATTCACCCGCCTGAAAATGAATTAAGCGCATGCATCCTTGGATTAGAATTGCAGATTCGTTTTTAAGCAAAGCAATTTCTCAGCAATGATCTGTGCTAAATTACTTTCCAGAGATAAATTTGATTCATTTTATTTTATAATGTATTATTATGCAACGGCTGACATATTTGAACAATTATGTTCAGATGATATAACGAATCGGTTAGACTGAATGTTTTGTTATGACAAGCGGTCAGCTGATTGGAGAAAGTCAAGTGGTACGACTGGCTAAGATATCAGAAATAACAATAACGTCAAAAATTGAAATTAAATACATATGTCACTATTTCGGTAAGACTTATTAATTTCATTTGTTTGCCTTTTTGCATACGCTAGTTAGTTATCGGATGAAATGTTCGCCAGTTAAGCTCATCTTAAATCTGTTTGGCTGGCTAAATTAGCTACTCTGGCGTTGGCTATCATAGCTTTGCCAGTATTTTTATGCGGTTTCCTAGTTGGTGGTAGTAGATTTAGGTAACTCGATAACTGCATAGCTGACTAAGTACTGCATTTCTGTAGTTCTGATGAAAACTTTTTTCTGTTGTACACAAAAAAACAAATTTGACTATATTTTAGACTAAAATGAATGAATGGATGTAGCGAGCTAGCTGGGTCTGGGAGGGCGTTCCATGTTTTAATTTTATTTGATAGCGAGGCTAATACCGAATTAACATGTTACATCGTATGACATGAAGTATATTCTATTAAAATTATCTGTAAAGTCCACTTAGCTGACAAGTAGTAAATTCTCGTTCTTGTAATGTTATTCACAAAAGGAAAACTCGTACCCAGCTACATAGCCTGAACAGTTTCGCAGTGTTAGAAGAACGTGAGAATATTTTTCCTGGGAGGATAATTTCCGTGATTACTACCATTTTGAACAAACATCAATTTCTCACTCACATGATTAAACTTTGTTGTTCGTTTTTCCAGGACAAAGTAAGCAAAATGAAGAGAAATAAAGGGAAAGTAAACACCACGGAAAAAGAGTTTCTGTTCGAGTTCACGGCCGGGAAGCTGCGTTACGCCTTGACCGTTCCCCTGCAGTTCCCCGTACAAGAAAACGTCAGCGACCTCCACGGGAGGCTTATGCTGTTACACAACATGCCCTGTTTCATTGAAAACGGTGAGGTTTCCAAAAATAAGGGGGGAGAATCAAACAAACCAGACTTCTGCAGAATATGTAGGTATAGCTCTCAGGGTGTGGAGGGAGTGTTTTTAAATAAACAAGCATCTAGTTTTCATCCAGATTTGTTTTGCCTGTTGTCTCAGTGGCTTTACCTAAATTGCTTAAATTTGGATACATTTAAAGAGCTTATAAGCACATTTGTATTTCCAAACACATGTGCCTGATAATACGGTATAGTATATTATATTGTGTTGTGTTATATAAGATTTATTAGGTTTTATTTCTAAAAAGAATTATACTGCAGTGTTCGTGCTACATGAACACAGTTTTACACATTCTGCATATTTAATGTGTAAAATGGCGCAAAATCTAACAACGTCACTGTTACTTTGTATTTTTTCTCTAGAATTGAAGAGTGCCCTTTGCAGCTTCATCGAGAAAGAAACCATTCAGGACTATGACAAAGAAGCGGAGTTGGCTCTGCAGAGACTAACAACCGGAGAAGTAGACGCTGACAAGCTTACAAGTGCCTGGGCCCGGGTGTACTCTGAAGTAGGTGCAGCAGCCTAAAATAGAAGGGGAAGTTTGCAAGCCGATATGCATGGATTCTTTAGATGCAATCAAGGAGCGGATTACAATTTTCTCAGTAGATGTTGGCCGAGTCAGTATTTTCTCCCCCTTTTCGACGTAAGTCTTTGAACTGTGCTCGGTTGCTCATATCAAATTATTAAAATAGAAAATCGCACAGCTGTCTTGGAACTATACCTCAGGTTGTGTGGGAAGAGGATATATGACTGCCCTAAGTATTGTGGCAGATGGAGGATTACTGGGGAAGTAGCATGTCCTTTTTACAATGGATCAAAGTGGAAAATATTCCTGTGCAAACACTGAAAAAAAAAAAAAATCCTTTGAAGCAAAATATCCCTCGCTTTCCTCTTTTAAGAAGGTCGAACAGATCATTTGCGTTCTCGCTTCAAAGTAGCGGAGTTTAAATTCTGCTGCCACTTGCTCAGACGCTTATAAAAAGAAAGCAGGATCTGGCCTCCCCCGTTCCTATAAAGCGATACTGGCTCGCTGCTGCAGTACATACAGGATAACCATTAACATTTTATTGCAGTGGCACATAAATACCCATGGAAGCCATCCAGTTTATTTAAAGGGACTCAAAAAAACATTTTATAACATCCATCATCTTCATCTTTGTTGCATAAAGATTCCTGGAATCAGATTAATAGGAGAGGTTGATTGATGGGCGTTACTAAATAGCACTCTCTAGGTCCATGTCAGGATTTAGCTTCCTTGTTTATGGGGGGGAGTTTTTTCTTCGTTTGGCTTGTTTTAGAGGCCTGCTTTTATGAGTCTGCATAACTTCTGAGATGTTTCTGCTCGTGTGTGCGATCTTACACGTACAAATAAGTTGCTGTGGAGTTAATGTTCTCCACTGTGGCGATTTGTGATGTCTACCTGTTTAATGTATTGTGTGATGTATTGTGCCAATGTACGAGGTAAATTTTATGTTTTTGCATGTGAACGAATGCATGTGAAAATGAATGTGAATCTGAATTGTGTAGACCACCCTGGAGCATGCCCGCCCTGAGGAGCCTAGCTGGGACGAGGACTTCGCGGACGTGTACCACGAGCTGATCCACTCCCCGGCCTCCGACACCCTGCTCAACCTTGAGCACAACTACTTCCTCAGCATCTCCGAGCTCATCAGCGAGAGGGACATGGAGATAAAGAAGCTGCAGGAGAGGTCAGTGAGCTCCACAGATAGGACAGAAAAAGGTCAAAGAGAAGAACCGCCTTCTGCTTTCTTGTGTAGAATTTTGCTTGTGGTTTGGCTGAAGGTGCAACTAAATGCTCCTATGCATAAGTTTCAGTTAATCCTCTTCATTTAGGTCTTGTCTGGCTAATAATATTGGTTTGCTCTTTTGTCATAGAATATAAAATTTGTTCTGTCTGTGTGTAATGGCGGATGTGTTGGCAGTCCAATCACTTCACATTTTCCTGTTCCTATTCTGAGCATTCTGAAAATGGAGGTAGTTTTTTGTGGAATTAATTGTGTTCTCTTAATGGTTGACTCTGTTCCCTCTTTCCATATTTGTGAACATTTGTTCACTCTGTTGTGACACAGCTTGTGGACAAACAAACAAATCACTGATGAACTAATGGATATTTTAAAAATAATAATAGTTGATAAGGGGAGGGCCTTGGGAGCCCCAGCTTTCAGTGTCCTATCAAAAGGCCATTTCTGTCCTCTCTCCTTGTGATGCACAGGCAAGCGGCAGAAATGGACAAAGTCATGCAGGAGCTGGGGAAGACCATGAGCGACCAGGATGTGAATGTGGTGGCCTCCCAGCACTTTGATGCCCAGCAGGTAACCAGCAGAGCTTCAGAGCAGTGCAGTTACTGCATAACCTATCAGAGCAGGTTGTTCCCATAAACAAAGCCACGTTGACCCCATTGTTAGCCAATAAGGAAGTTGGAATCACTTTTAATTATGTGCCAACACATTTTGGAACATGTTGTGCTGAATTGTTGCTGGCTGTACCCCCTGGTCACCTGATTGCCTCTTTTTGAATATGCCCAGGAGCTGGAAAATAAATGGGCCAGCGAGCTCAAACAGGTGACAGGCATTCAGAAGCAGGAATACCAGGAGTGGGTGATCAAGCTGCACCAGGACCTGCAGAACCCGAACAACAGCACCATCACGTAGGCATACGGGTTGCATTGTGGGTAGTGTGTGTGTGTGTGTGTGTCTGTGTCTGTGTGCACATGTGTTTGTGTGTGGAGCAAACTCCTTATCTCTTAAAGAGTGTAGTTCAGCAGGTTTTGCTCAGCTCTTCTAAAAAACCCCTTGCGCTTTCAGAACTGGGATGGAAGCAAAATCAAGATAATGAACAGTTGAGTCAGGTGGTTGGGGGCTTAGATAGAGTGAATGCATGCAGATGCAGTGGAATGAAAATCTGCATAGACAGCAACACTCCAGGACCGAGCTGAAAAAGGCCTGGAAGCTGATACCGTAAAGGCGCATGGTCTGCCAGCAGCTATACAACCCTGCAGCCTCCCCCTTCACAGTTGAAGTAGTTAAGTTAGTGCTTGGATCAGAGTCTGTAAAAAAATCAGGTTTTCGCTAGTAATGGCATTGGTGGACCAGAAGGGGGCATTCTTCCCTCTGAGCAAAACAGATAGGACACTGTGCTTTAGGAGTTCCTGTCTTCAAGATCAGTCAAGATCCAGACTCACTGTGGTCTTTACCTGTCATTGTTACGGTCTTCTCATAAAGCTGTTAACTGGGCTGTCCTGTTCAGATTCCCAAACTGATTGTTTCAGTCCGACTACCTCATCACCCCCATCCTAGAGCTGATTTACCAGGCAGTCCCTGGCATTCTCCACCCACCTTGACTCTCCAGGTTGTCTACGTTAAACAGGAATCGGTCCTCAGCTGACCTTCCTGCTTTAATGTAATATTGTGTGTCTCTCAGCGAGGAGATTAAGGTGCAGCCCAGCCAGCTGACAGAGCCACAGGAGCCCGGGGACAGGCTGTTCGAGGAGCAGCGACAGCTGGAGGAGAGCTTCACCATCCACTTAGGTACCGCGTCTCCCTGGAAACACGCTGGCGTCCGCCGCACGCCGGAGTAAAAATAAACAGTAACGACAGCAGCGGGATTAATACTCTCCCCCTTAGCTTGAGAACGACCTTGAGCGAAATGCAGAAAAGTGCGTAGGCTTGCGTTACGTATATATATGGACGTGCTCTGGCGCAGGTGCGCAGCTGAAGACGATGCACAACCTGCGGCTGGTGCGGGCAGATGTGCTGGACTTCTGTAAGCACCGTCGCCACGGCAGCAGTGGGGCCAAGCTGCGGCGGCTGCAGACAGCGCTCTCACTCTACTCCACCTCCCTCTGTGGCCTGGTGCTGCTGGTGGACAACCGCGTCAACTCCTACAGCGGCATCAAGAGAGGTCAGGAACGTGCGCCGCGGCAACATCAGGCCTGCCGCCGTGGCCTCGTACGGCAATTCACTACAGGCTTTTTAAAATTGGGTCCAGGTTTTCAGTTTTGACTCCTGAAGCAAAGCTAGATAACTAATAAGATGTCTTTCTCTGTGACTGACGCTTCCACAATTTCAGCTGAATAGGATGGATGCATGCCACTTTGTGCAACTTCAACAAGACTGCTTTTAGGCAGATGAGTGATATAAATGCTGTAGTGCTTTGAGTGTTAGATTTTTTTCAATTGTTTTGTGACTTCAGAGACAAAGGGGCATAGTGGTTAAATTAAAGGGCCCCGCCCGATGAAGCTGGGGTAGCTTTCCAGCAACCTGGTCCCGTTGTCATGGTAGCGAGGGGATGTGCATCCTTTGGATGCTGTGGACTGGATACTTGATGAGCATCGCTGACTTCCTGTCCCACCCAGAGTTTGCCACTGTGTCCAAGGAGTGCACAGACTTCCACTTCCCGCGGCTGGAGGAGCAGCTGGAGGTGGTCCAGCAGGTGGTGCTGTATGCCCGGGCACAGAGGAGCAGCAAGAATAGGGACCAGCCTGGTGAGTGACACTTCCTCAGCCCAGCAACACGCACACACACACACACACACCTCACATGTACGTGTGCGCGTGGGACACCAGTGCCAGCCCCTTCACTTCCACTCCTGTGAGAGGTGAAAGAGTTCCTTCCTGTGGAGAGCTGTTATTTGCCAGCCTGCGGGTTTGGTGTGTCGTGCTGGAGTCCTTGGGGAGGCGCAGGATGTGAGGTGGCATTGCGGAGCGTGGAGGGAGACCCCGTGGGCAGGGAGGCCAAACATTCCTCCACTCCCACAGCGCTGCCCACAAAACGACAACCAAAAATACCGACCCCCTCTGCCCGACACCCAGGGGCAGCTTTCACTCATGCTTCTGTGCATTTTCTCTCAGCCATATGAGTATCAGTTACTCAGTGTAGTGGAATTAGGGGCTGTTTGTTTTGAAGGCGCACAGAATATGTGACCTAGCCATTTCTTCTGAGTTCAGATACAACCCTGCAAAGTTCCTGCAAGTGTGTGCTGTAGGTATCTGTCATGATTGGAACTCTTTATTTTCTCATTTCAGTTCGCCTGTTACCTGTATGGCTTATATGAATATCTGAAATCTGAAAGTTTGCTTCTGCACTCTTTTGTCATGCAAAGCCACATCATGCTTAGGGTTTCTGTGGCTGTTAATACCACTGCTGCCTGCCTGCCATGTTGGAATATCCCTGTCATCCATCTTTGTTTTTAGTACATGGACTGATGACAAAGAAGGATTTGAACTTTGTCAAGTAAGATGGAGAATTATATGTATTTTAAAAAAATGGGAAAGGAGTTGTAATACCATAACAATTCATGAATGAGGTCACAGAAATAAACAGTCCACTGAGCACTAGAGTTGTGTTTATTTATCCGGGGCTGAGGGTTGAGGCAGCGGTGATGTCAGCCGCGTGCCCAAACTGGGAAACTGGGCGTGCGGATGTGGTTGGGAGGGATGGGCTTTTTGGGCGTGATTGCTTGTGTGCGTTGGAAACCACTGACACGGGTCTTATCACGGTCAGCACGAGGGGACCGTTCCCACAACGGCATTCCGGCGAGCTGCCTTGGCCTTATATGGTTGTTCCTTTCTCGGGCGTCACTTTTGCTTCCGTTCTTCGCACAGAAGGAGAAACGTGTAGTGTGTCACATTTTTTCTGCAGTGTGGTTTTCAGCGACATTACCGTTTTTTCTCCTGTAGAGGTCCCCAGAAATGGAGCCAGCGAGGATAAAGCCAAGAACCTTGAAAGAAATCCCTCAAATATCTTACCAGGTCAGAAGCATTCATTCAGCTCTTACTTTTAGCTTTGAACCGAGAGATATTGTAAAATGGCCTGAGCTCGGCCTGAGGCTGTTTTAACAGTGTGTCCCCGGAGCCGCCTTTGTTCCATTCACCCGTGCGTTATCCCTCGCCCTGTTCGCCAGGTGAGTTCTACATCACCCGGCACTCCAACCTGTCGGAGGTGCACATCGTGTTCCACCTCTGCGTGGACGACAACGTGCGGTCGGGCAACATCACGGCCCGCGACCCGGCCATAATGGGCCTGAGGAACATCCTGAAGGTGTGCTGCACCCACGACATCACCACCATCTCCATCCCCCTGCTGCTGGTGCACGACATGTCGGAGGTGAGAGTCTGCCGGACGCACGGGCATTTGCATTACGCTACATCATTGTCATTTAGCGGATGCTCTTATCCAGAATGACTTACATAGGTTACAGTTTTATCCATTTCTACAGCTGGATTTATGCTGAAGCGACTGTGGGTTAAGTTCTTTGAGCAAGGATACAACTGTAGTGTCCCAGTGGAGAATCAAACCAGCAACCTTTTGGTTGCAAGCCCTGCTCCTTACCTCTACGCCACACTGCTACCCTCACCAGACACATACACACACAGAGCCATGAAAGGGGCCCAGTCAATTTCAAAGCCTTCACTCAATGGTTAAAGTTGAATGAATGTAGCATTGCATATTGACACAGAGGAGATCTGAACCAGGTCTGGTAATCACTCGCTCCTGGTAACTGGTGCATGTGGTCTTCCAAGAAATCCAGGCTGTAAAATTCCTGGAGGTATGAGAAATCCAGTCCTGACCCTGGCACACTTTATATGGGATTTCACACATAGTGGGATTTAATGTATAATTGAGTTGGTACGGGTTTAAAGAAGGACCGAAAAGAATGGTCGAAGCGCTATGGATCATTGCGTCGTCCGATTTTATATTTAACCGCACGGTGTACGATTGACCTCCCACGTGATCGCGCTTTCTAACAAGCAGATGTCAGCGGGCGCGACGAACCGGCTGCTCCTCTTTCTGCGGTTGGATAATTGATAGGGAAGGAGACAATTACGAAGTGAAGGGGGGGGGGGGGGGGGAAACTGGAACACAAACAAACTCGAGGAGCGATTAATGTGTCTGAACTCTGACGCAACGAATTGAGATTGATGGTCACAGTTGCCCCTTTGCCTCCACCCCTCCTATGGTTAAACAGTGACGGGGACGGGAAGTTGCCCCCCATTGCTGGCGCTCTGGTCCGACACACACCCTCTGTGCGTCACTCGGCCTCTCTCATTTCCAATCAGAATGGGTGCATTGCTGCATGTTGTGCCGTAATAAATTGCCGTTTCAGTTACCCACTCTGGCAGCTTCACGTCGTGGAACATTCACTTGGTTCATCATCTTGTGAAATGGAGAAATAAAGAGTGAGTCAGTGGCCCTGCAGTGTCTGTTTAGTCGAACTTTATTTACACGGAGCGGGGCGTAGGGACGTGCTTTCAGGGGCACTCGTTTAGAAGTGCCCATAATACAGCTCTCTCCAAACAAGCCAGCACTTGATGGAAGCCATGCTTTTGAAGGGGTTAAGCTGCTAATACGCGGGACTGAGTCTGCTGAAAAAGCAAGGCTGTGTTTATACCGGTGCATGCTTCGCCCCAGCAGCTGAGACCCAAAACACTTAAGCAGGGTTTATGCGTTTAAAGGTTGACATTCACTTCAATAATGGAAAATGTTAAACTGTCTGTTTCGGAGACAATTGATGTAGCGAAGACCTCGTCCTTTCAAAAAGAGGTCAGACCACCTTTGAGACATGATGGATTCAGGTGTCTGGAACTGGCAGCCTGTGTTTGCCTGTTATTTTTATGTTGGGACACCCAGAATGATGACAAGGGATTATCCAAGTGAGAATAGGGAGCAGAAATACCTCCACCAAAAGGTTGGGTTTTTACATTTATTGCTCAGTAGTTGGACATCTGTCCTGTTTACTTCTTGGGTTCTTGGATGAAAACCAAAAGTTGGACAGGCTGATTATACGTCCCTTCGTTGTTGTGGGCGGAACTGAAGAGTCCAGTTTCGCGCTGCGAGCGGAGATCCATTCCTGAAGCCGCGGCATTGCGGAGTGTTGTTGTCAGACAGAAATGGCCCCGGTTCAGGTTTCTTTTGGCCCAAACAGGTTCTAACCACCATGAAACCACAGTCCCTCCAGCTTTTTCGTCGAAGCCAGAGTAGGCCGCCCGAATCACAGATCTTAATTGCTGTTCCGGACTTTGTTTTTTTTTTTTTTTAACGACTGCTTTTTTATTCCCAGCAAAATGCCGGCTTTTTGATTAGCGTCTGTTTTCGTATGCGCCTGGCCGCCACCGCGGTGCTAATTGATGGGGATGCGGAGCGGTGCGGGACAGGAAGGCAGAAGGTTCATCCTGCTCTCCTCTGCTCTCCTCCCCGCCCCCCTCCCTGCAGGAGATGACCATACCGTGGTGCCTGAAGCGAGCGGAGCTGGTCTTCAAGTGCGTCAAAGGTGAGTGGGAGGATAGCTCCCGGTAGCTTCCTGTAGCTCCAGGTAGGATTCCTCTACTCACCAGTAGGCGCTGTCTAGTGCTTACACATGGCCCTATCCAGAATCAGTAACCAGTGAGTGCTATTGTAAACAGGGCCCATGACTGACATGGTGCTAGTCAGCGGGGGCCTGTTGTGGGATTGGGGGTGAATGAGAGGGAGCGAGAATGTGGTTCACAGATGCTGAACCCTTACTTTATAGTATGTTATTGGCATTCAGCAGATGCTCTTATCCAGAGCATCCCTTACATAGGTTACAACTTCTGATGTGAATCTGAAGGTCTTGTTGACTTGATGATTGCTGGTGACGATCTCCGACTCTGTGCTGGTCCCCCTCAGGTTTCATGATGGAAATGGCATCCTGGGACGGAGGGATCTCGCGGACGGTCCAGTTCCTGGTTCCACAGGTGAGCGGCCAGGTGGCACACACACACACACACATCACTGGTGCCCTCTGGTGATGTCATAGCTCGGGAGAGAGAGCACCAAATGTGCAGCGCTGCCTTCATGTTTATTTTCTGCATGCTGAGAGTAACTGTCATTGCTGTGCTTCGGTTAGGCCGGCAGCTTTATTTCACCTCCGCAGTGTCGTCAAGGAGACAGAGCTGTACAAGCTGCACGGAACAATGGTTAGTGTGATGCGTTTGGAATGTCAGACCTCGTTCCGTTTCCGTGAACAAACAAAGAACGCTTTGATAACCCCGTTACAGCAACAGCTCTCGTTTCACACGCATTACCAACCATGGAAATGCTTTTCGTAACATTTTCGCGAAAAAGTATTCGTGCCGGGGGGGAGCCGTAAAACTTAAAACTTTGATGTTAAAATAATAGTTGTGTCACTTAAGTATTTATGGCGAGCGGAGCATGATGGGACGCTTTCTGGCTGCAGCTGTGCGCTTCAGAATAAACAGTGCGAGAGCACCCAGCGTCCAGCCATCGCGCCGAGGCTGAGCCACAGACGCTTCTGGGTTTAAATTTAAACGGCTGGGTGAACTGAGGCAGACGCACTCTGTAATACACACTCTATTTATTTACTTCATTGCTTCTTATTTCTGTGTTCTGCTTTTTAATGGCTGCCAGACGAAAGCTGCAAATCCCTGAGACGAGAGCCATGGTTGTTTTTTTTTATCCTCATAGTCAATGTGCCATCTCTTTGTACTTGACAAAAATTTTCATACCTGTGGAATTTCGGAATATTCTGGACTGGGGTTCGTCAGGTGAGGCAGAACAGTAATTTGTTAAATCCCACATTTGACTGCTTATGCCTTAAAAATCTTGCGTCTTACATTGGCAAGGCTTTTGGGTGCTTTGAAATTTATAGATGGCACCCTCAGAGAGAAATCAAGTCAGAAAAAGCTTACAGTGGAAGTAATGTGGTTGATTGATCAATTACTTGACCTGGACTAATCGATTATGTAAAAATTGATTCAGGTGAGCAGGGTTTGGATCTTTTCTCTCGCCTCTGATACTGTCACAGTGGAAGTCTGGGGTTATGCACAGGCTCTGACTGTCTTAGGGGAGCAGATACCATAGCACCATAGCACTGTAAAGGTTCCTTTACACAATTACCCACAAACCCCTGCTGTTTTAGCCATTCACAGCTGAACCCTGAAACCTGGCGGAATGACACGACCTCCTGCATGGTGTAGGCCTCGTATGGCATCGCATGGTGGGACTGCTTTTCTTGTGAGGCCTCTATGAAAAGGCTCTCCTCACAGGAGCCATGGAGGGGGTGTCATGATGTTAGCAGCTCCAGGGAAACGGCATTGTGGGGATTTATTTCCCAGCACAGCTGTGGCTGTATGGCCGTGTGCTCCCTCTCTTGTTGCGCTTCCCCATCAGTAAAAGCCCTGGCAAAGAGTCTTAAACAAGCCCTGACACACCTTCTCTTCTACCCTCCAGCCCCTGTGTCTACTTATGTGAATACCCAGAAACAGTGTTTACTCACAGCTTTACTTTCCTTTAATGTTTTTTTTAATTTAGTTCAGGTTCCTGAACAATGTCTAAATATAAAATTGCCAAGGTGATCATCCATCATCCATTATCGGTTTTTCTTTTTAAAATTGTAACTTCACATTCTGTTGTCTGCTAAGCAGCACACTCTGTTTATACAGGTGGATAAATAGTGAAGCAGCTCACCTGAAGCACCTTGCACAAAGACAAAACAGCAGTGACCACATCTGGGAATCAAACAGTGTGGTTAGAAGGCTCAGTTCTTTTACCAGTGCCCCACACAGCTGCCCACAAATTCACACTACATAGCATTTTCAAGTATTCAGACATGAGGCAACATTCATGTTGGAACAAACTTTCCCCCGAGTTGTTCCATTTGATGTTTGTGTTTGGAGTTTCATTCTTTCCTGCACACACACACACACACACACACACACACACACACACACACACACACACACACACACACATACATACACACACGCAGGGTTATCTGCACTGGAATGCGAGCTCTTGAACACGAGGATGCTGGGAGCTCGTTGGCCCGACGGCAGCAGTCGGCTCCAGGCCAGGTGGCTGCTGTATGATTACACATGCTGACAGGTTCAGGTGATAAAAAGAGCATCAAAGCTTCGCTCTCCGTAGCCAGGGCTGCTGGCCTTATGCTCCGACACCTTTCAAAATAGCACCCCTGAAACGCCTTTGTTTTCTACACTTCAGCCAGGCATGTACGTCTAAATATATATGCTGTGTGAGAGCTTGACGGGAGGTATTCGGGAGTGGAACGCTTGTTTGAAGGCCTGTTAGTCCGCACCGCGGTGCGACGCACTTCCCCTTAAATCCACAGCAGGCAGAACACACACAGAGAGGCCTGGCCTCGTTTGGTGCTGCCTGACAGGAAGCGTGTCTTGTGTGTCTGAACTACCAGTCCGGGCCTGTTCTACCGTGACCTTTTAAGGCATGTTGGCAAACACCTTGGCAAACCCACTTTATGTTCTAATTGTTAATATTTTTGCCCACTCTTATTTGCATTCATTCTGAATTATTTATCTGTTAGGAAGACACTCCTAACCAGAACAACTTACAGTTCAAGGCTGTCGTGGCGTGGCAGTTACACTGAGATGTATTTTTAAAAACACGTTTAAACCTGCTTGTTTGTCCATGTTGAAAGGATGCTTTTCGTGATGTGAGCAGGGTGGTGAAAGGTGTGGTTCCACTGGCCCTAGAGGACGGGGGGGGTGGAGGTCTGGGTCCTCTGGGCGCTCAGTAAGCAGAGCTGTCTGTCTGTGTGTCCTGTGTCGGCAGAGCATCTCCGATGAAATGTTCTATCAGCTCAGCAACATGCTGCCTCAGATCTTCCGGGTCTCATCCACCCTCACTCTCACATCCAAGCGCTGACGCGGCGGAGGGGCCGCACCCCCAAGCCCCCGGACCAATCAGGGAACCTCCGCGGACCTGGGGACGTGACACTGCTCCCACAGCCGTGTGTTCAGTGGGGAATTTGGCGGCTTCTTTGCCGAAGACGGGTCCCGCCATCACAGTTCCATTTACAGACGTACAGAGAAGTCTGTGTGTGACTTTGAGTAGTTTCTTAAACACGCCCCAGATCCTTCAGATCCCTTACCACACTTAGATGCCCGCTGTGGTGTGCTGCCCTGGCGCTTCCAGTCCCACAGAGAGAGGGGCTATCTGCAATGCAGGTGCTTTCAGATCTCTGCAGTGGAAAGTGTGTTTTTGCTAACATATGCGTGGAACCTTTTTTTAGAACTAAAAACTTTTACTTGCTCGGAAGGTTTAACATAGGGAAATTCTCTGGATGAGGCAACCCTCAAAGCTCCGTGCCGTGTAAACCTCTTTGTAATTTTATTCGGCATCACTTGCAAGCCCCGTTGTTAAAAAGGCAAATTTTTGCTGATGCAGAAACCAGCCGCACACCAGTGTTTCTGTGCTGCATTGCAGTGCATTACCTATTTGACTAATACTGTATGATTGCCTTTCCCCTTTTTCTGCACCAGAGGGCGCTGTTCTCAACACAGACAGACATGTACACGCACAAGCGCACAGCAGCCAAGTTGCATTCCACTTCTGATCAGAGAGTGTTTTAACATGTTGCTCTTAATTTCTTCAAAGAAAAAAAAAAACATCCATGAAACCAGCTGTATTTATCACCCTCACTAAGCAAGAAGTAAGACAAATGAATACTTCTAAAAAAGAATGTTTCATCAGCCGTGGTTTTAAATGCAGTCAAATCATGTCTTTCATATGGTATATATCCATTATTCAACATTCATGTATATATGCAAACAGGACTGGCTACAGTCAGACTTGGAGAGACTTTGCATTTCTAGTATAACACTGTTGGCTTACATTCTGTTCAGGCACACCCTTGCTTTGTAAAGTTTGAATTTGTGCCTTAAACCATCATCGTTCTTGTGAATTAAAAGCAGCACGCTGTAGGATCACAGGAAGGTTGTGTCATTGACTATTGGAGATTTACCCAAAAAGGGCCTCTGTGCAACTGTGCAATTCATTTCTAATGTGAGTTCATAGTCAAGAGGTTCTGTGAGATTATAGAAGAATTAGTTTGCATGCCAACAGATTAAACAATTATGTTATGGTGTTAATGTTGATCCCACAGTTATGTTGGTAATTGTGGAAGTGCACATGTTATTGAGCCAAATGTTAGAAATGTTTTGTAAATATGTTTTTTTATGTAAAGGATATTGTTTGGCATATGATGTGAAATTAAACCTATAATGTGAAAGCTGTATCTTTTTTTGATTTATTGTCCAGTGTTGTTACTCTTGTCTTATAAAGACCTAACAGTTTAATCCAACTGAGAGTATTCGGAGCGCAGTAAGTACATCATTCCATAACCTGATCCACAAACTACATTTTAATGTCTTCAATGTTAGCAATTGTGAACAAGTGAAGAGTGAAGAGATTTCTGAGTCTGAGATGACTCACCAGTTTTTGATTTAGTGCTGCTGGGAGTAGCCCTTGATTGCCTATGTATTATGTTAGTGTCACAAACATGCCGTGTATAATACTGTGGAGCGCTCGTGTTCAAATCATCTGTCGAGCGCTAACGTGGCAGTTAATATGAACAAGCTTTTCCTCCAAAAGGCCTCGGCAGCGAGATTACATCACCTCTGTTTTGCGAGCTACTCCGCGGCTCTGTCTGCTGGCAGAAAACTCACATCCGTATCCACGGTGACTCACACCCATAATAGTATGCCACCCATAATTTTCTCCTTTCACAGCCAAATTGGTTTCATAGACCCTTCGATTCCTTCCGCTGTGCGCGTAGCCTCCTCTCCTTGAATAAACAGGATTAAGACGCCAATGGGTGAGTCTGGCTTAGACGTGCTTGTTAATTACGAGAACATTCGCAGGCAGGTTTGGGGCGATTTCGCAGTTTGGGGGGGGTGTTCTCCGCTTCCCGCTGTGGCCTGCACAAAGGCTGCCTCTGCCTTGGATGTTAAAGCCATAAATGCGCTGAGTGGGCCAAACTTAACATCTACTGCCTCTCCGCTCAGGCCCGCAGGGGTTGTGCTAGAAGCACTGAGCTTGACCTACACGGTGCCCTCGTTGTGCAACGCCAGACCTGCCACTCTTCTGAAACATAGCTGATTGAGGAGGTGTTAGTTCCTGCTAGATGCCTTTTGCTACACACACACACCCCCACCTCCTCCCCTCCCTGCCCAGGCTTAAGCTGTAGCCGGAGAGGTGAATCAATGCTCGTAGGCTGACACAGCTCCTGGCGTTTTACTGATGGGAAGATTCAGAAGTGCAGGTTGGACAGAGGACAGTGCATGTGGACTGCTGTGGCTCACCCAAAGCCCCATGGGAAGGCTCTGGAGGACTGATGACAGAGCAATGCAGGGAGTCGCAGAGCTGAATGAATCCTACAGGTGGAGCACACTGGACATACTCTGGTTCTGCGCTCATGGTCTTTCATGTAGTACAGCTGCTTGGTGGTTAAGATTCTGGAGACCATGGCAGAACTAAACACAAGGCTACAATCGATCATTATAATTAAAGGAAAAGATTACATACGATACAACCTATTTTAACATGGAATACTAGATGTATATTTTCAATAGTGGAAGTGTTCCAAAACTGAATAAGAGCTGAATGAAACATACACAATGGGAAACCGCTGAGACAGACAGATTCAAATGCAACTCTTTGTTATGCTTGTCATGCTTGACATCTGTGAAATTTGAGAAACCAAGAGTTAAATCCCCGAGTTACCTTCGGGGGGCGAAATTACAATCGTAACATTGTCTGCGTCGCAACCGCAAAACGGCAAAAGATGAGAAGAAACAACCACGGAGTCTGCACATTGTCTGCCCCAGTCGATGTTTTCCACATCGTTCATCACTGTCGCCGGGAGAATGAGAGACGGTGAAATCAGCCCTGCCACACCCTGCGCGCAGACGCGGACTGGCGGACCGCGCAACATCGTGGCTCGGGATAAAGAGGAACAAGGACTTTAACTCCCTGGAATTGTGGGGGAGTCAGCTATGTTCTTCCTGTTTAGAGAAGAACAAAAAGGGGTAATCAGCGTATTTACATATTGTGCTGGGACTCGGATCCGACGTCTGCCGGGGGGTGGGGTGGGGTGGGCTGGGGTGGGGGCTGTGGAGTTTGGGGTTTGTGACATCAGAGGTATGCAGGCACTAAGTGCAACAAGGTTACATTGTACATGTTTCCTATCTTCAAGAACAAATATTTATGATAGTGTTTACACTGTCCTCCCCAGTTCTCCATTATCTAATACTTTGAGTGCGGTCCATACTAGGGTGGAATGACTCCGTTCCTCCAAAACCACAAGGACGCAAAAAAAGGTTTTGAACTCTCATCATGCATTGCTATTACTTATTAAATTAAAGTCATTAGCGAGACAGATGGCCTGTTACTCAAGAATTCGAGCGTTTAGATTGGAACTACACCGTTTCGTGCCGTCCACGGCCTGTTTGTCTTTGAGTAAGCATTTGAATCAATCGCAACCAGGTGAATAACTGAAATTACAATAACGATTTAGTGTATAAACGCATTAATGTCCTTCTAATTTGTCACTTCCCTCTGATGTGAACTCAAGCTGCTGGTGCTGTCATCTGTGTGGGAGGACTGTCATCTGTGAGTAAGCGCAAGATCACACTGCCCCAAAGTGCCAAAATGCATTTAATTACTGTAGGTTTTCTGTTTGGGATACATGCGCTTACTTAATTACTGCGTAAATAATAATTACCAGTGTATGTATGACAGGATGGTTGCATCTATGAAGTTCTCCAAGAAAACGTTCATGGCACCATTGTGATTTTGATCCCTCAGATAAAGTATTATCATCTATTTGCTTAGTTGTCGCTCTTATCTAGTGCGACCGACGTGGCTGCAGGTTTTTCAAAGCACCATTTATCTGCCTAGTTTTACAAAAGCAACTCGCACCAAGTACTTTAATCTAATGTGCAACAGTTTCATACCAGGCGGGACTCGAACCACAGAATCTCTGATAACAAACCAGTTTTTTCAGCTAGGACACACTATCTAGGTGTACAGCAAGCCAGCCTATCAGTACATCGTGTATTCATTCTCCGTATTATAAAATACACCATTTACCGATCGTTCACCGTGCCTTAAATTTTGTATTTCATCGAGAATTTCGTTAATGCATTCAGACCTCACAAACAAATCTCATGACTATTCAAAAATTGTTTCTTGCAGAATCTTAAAAATGAATAGCATAGTAATCATAATTAGAGCACACGGACTGTGCAACAAGCATCTAAAAAAATCTTATTGTATCCTATTTTCGCTCAATACGATGTCTGAGGAAACGTGGAAGAATTCTGTGTGTCGCTGTTATGCGGCGCAACATCAACACTGTTATTGCAACAAAATTATTACAGAGAAAAATTTAAGACAAATATAGTTTTATAAAGACTAGTTCAACAGAATTTGGCTACAGTAGAAGGAACCGTCAAACTCACTATACACAACCGTACTAACAAAACCATACGAGAAAAAAAATTGTGTCGGAGAGCAAACCCGTCATTCACATGCATAGGTTTGCCTCCATCCACCCTCGGGCTTTTTCCCCCCTTCCCGGTGAATCTTTTCACGTCACCGGGTCCTTCCCACAAGTTGGTCAAAGACGGAGCGCAGGAAAACTGAACAAGTTGCTACATGGATCTACGAGAGTCTCGTTTGTAAGGTAAATAGCCACGTTTTCTTAAAAAAATCAAACGTGTTATACTTTATGATGAATCAGTGAAAACGTGATTACTGATGAGAGGCGAGAGAGGGGGGGGGGGATTCTTAATGAAGCAACGCTTCGGGAAAACAACAAATGAAACTTGTTCATTTAATAACTTCCGCTTCCTGCAACATGCGCGTACTGCATGCATGTATTCCCTTATAAAAATTAGATACCAACACCTTGTTTATTTCATAGCACTGGACAAAACAAAAGTAGCTTTTTCATGAATGACGCGATCGATATGTTTTCCGTGAAAGACTTGTTCCGGATTTCCTTGAAATCCCATCTTTGAGCTTGCTCGCTGCGTGTTCATTTACCTGGGGATAGTTTTTAACTAGAAGTTACACCGTTTATACACCGTTCCGGTCATCTCGCTTTCTTTAAACTGGGACAGTTTCCAACGCCAGCGCGGTAGCAGTTGCGTACCAATTACTATGGCAATCGCCACGTTTCTTTCTCTACGAAAGCGTTTAATCCTTTCTGAAAATGCTTGGCGCTGTTGGCAAGACCCCCGCTGTTTTGACACATGCGTGTGGGGGAGGAGGTGCAGGGAAGTATTTTGAGTGTTGTGTGAGATTTATATAGTTTTAACCCCACACATTGGCAACGCGACGTATACATTGCTGTAAGATTTCTGCCGCTGCGAGGAGAAATACAGCGTAAACGCTTGAATACAGTCTGGATGGGTGAAAGTCGTTGAGCGTGCGGACCTTTTCAGCAGGGCATATGAGAAACGCAGTAGTTGCAAAAATGATGGATGCGATAGACCATGCGATATATCCGTAACTTGGTTACAGTGAATGATGACTAGCTAGCTACATACTGCGCTAAAATGCTATGAGTTCTAAGGGACCACTTGTTGCTGGGTTGCGCCTCTTACAGCTCACTATAAAGCAAATACATGATGGGCGGTTTCACGTGGCATTCCACAGGCACTAAATTTGTGTTCTTGCTGATAAATTTCTTTTGTAAATCAGTGTGGTTTTGACTTCTGCTTTGTTCCGCTTTTGTACCTTACATATTACCCTATTTAATCATAGAGACCAACCAGCTTGTACAAGACTTAATGCCTAAAATAATTTAGGCATTTCCATCTATTTTTGCCCACCAGTCTGTGAGTCATTTATGATTCATACAGCCGTACATACAGCCAGATACTTTTTTTCCCGGAGTTATGGTATAATATGCCTGTTGATGTTGCGTTTTAAGAGCCCTGTTAAACAACAAAAAAATGACATTTTAAAAGTCTGTTAAACTTGGTCCGTAACAAACATTTACGGTTGCTTTAGCACGAGATCTCAAATACGTTGGGTTTATAAAGTATAATAGCATAATTTTATGTGCCAGCTTTATGTGTTGTGTTGCTCCATTCTGGATTTAAGTAAAATGACAGCTCCGGCACCAGAGAAGGAGAGAGTTTATAAAGTTCTAATTTTATTTGTCAGGTGTTTGAAAGTTCTGACAGAAAGAATGTGGGGATGCGGATAGAATACCTTAAAGCTTTAAGCCGACTCTAATCAGCAAAATGCAAACTCATTCCAAAGGGGGTTTGGGTGTGATGTGGGACCAATGGCCCCTCAAACACTGAGTAGACTGATGGTATCCGATTTATTTTATATAGAGAGTGTTGGTAAAAAAAAAAAAAAAGTTTAGATTTATTTGTTTTAAATTGTTTCAGCCAAAGTCCAAAAGGAAATAATTCTTCCGTTTCATAAGATAATCATAAACTAACCGTAATAGATGAAGTTGTTGCTGTTGTACAACAAATGGTCCCTACCAATGCCATGTGTGTGGAGATTTAAATTCGTTTTACCAAACTGGAGGCCTGGAATGACTGAACAAAATCTCTGTAACAGAAATATACTTTTTTCCATGACAGTCATTCTGTAAACAGAGGTTTCCAGATTATTCAATATGGAAATGGAAAGGAGCTTAATTTTTCCATGTTAACATGTCTGGGCCCTTTACAGCAACCATAACCCAAGAGATTCAACCACAGTACTTATGCAGTGGATCAAAAGGTTAAACAGCTCCAATCCTAGACAGAGGGACTTTTATTGTCACTGTGGTCATGACTCTGTCACTATACAAAGGGCCTTTTCCAACTGCAGGACCCACTTCAGTTTTTTTTTTTTTTTCTCTCTTCTTTTTTTCATGTGGCGAGGGAAAAGTAGAGACTTTGTGCTCGGTTAGGGAACAGGAGCAGATCTGAAAGTTCTGATCATGTGCAGCCTCTCTTCTCTCTCTCTGTCGTCGGGGTTGCTTTTTATGTACGGAGCCACTTTCAGCTGGGATCAGACCTGGAGAAGCGTCTGTGCATTGTGATTAAAATAGAAAGGGCTTTGCCGCTTCTGAGAATTGGAAAAACATACGTACAGCAACACAAATTGAATCGGTTAGGATTAGGAGGCGAATGGCATTGGTGGTGGAGGGAGAAACGTTAGTAAGTTCTGTTTGGCTTTAAGTGGCTCATATGGTAGACCTAATCAGTGAATTTAGCCTATATATACACCCAGATTAACACCTAATGAATAGTGTTTATCTGACTGGAATCACCTGTCTTTGTTTGCTGGATGATTCTATTATTTCGCAATCAGGGCTCTCATCTTCATACGATAAGAGGATCAAGAAGACGGGAGAGTTAGCGATTCGGAGTCAGAGCAGACTCAGGCAGAGGTGACATTGAAGTGAGTTTCTTCTACCACTGTTGCTGCAGTTGTGAAGCATCCTAATGTTTATTCAGGGAAAGGGTACCAGATCTCATCAGTACTGTATTATGTGACGTAGCATAATTCGTGTGTGTTTGTGAGTAGATGTGCATATGTTGCTATTTGTATAAAATGAATGGTTTTTTTTGTTGTTTTTTTTACTCAAACCTGGCAGCTTTTTATTGTGTAAGTCTATAGGTTATCCTATTCACATTACTGTTGATTCAGTCGTGTTTGCACTGTGGGAGAGGAGGCACAAAGACCTTTCAACATGAGTTGCAACATACCTGCACTTATGTTTGAGGGAATGTTATTTATCATGCTTTATGGATGGAAGGAAAATGACAATAAATAGTTTGGGGGGGAATGTTATAAATGACAGAGGAGGGCAACTAGGCATGCGAGAAGTGTGTCCAGCCGCTCTGTTATATCTGTGTAGGGACCATTTGTTGTACAACATCTACAACTGCATCTATTACGGTTAGCTTATGATTATCTTACGAAACGGAAGAATTATTTCCTTTTGGATTATGGCTGAAACAATTTAAAACAAATAAATCTAAACTTTTTTTTTTACCAACACTCCCAATATAAAATAAATCTGATACCATCAGTCTACTCAGTGTTTGAGGGGCCATTGGTCCCACATCACACCCAAACCCCCTTTGGAATGAGTTTGCATTGGTACTGTTGGTATGTGGATACCTGGAGCAGTAGTTGCTCGCTGCCGTGCCGGGAGTGTCACGGACTCTGATCCTCTCTGCGTGCACATCTGCTGTATCCTCGAGAAACGATCTTCACCCAGAATACCCCTGTCAGACCAGCTGCACTCCGCTCCGCTAATGCAGCAGGAAGTGGGATAAGATCCACCCAGCCAGCTACTTAAGCCAGTCAGGGGTTTTATTTTTAATTACACGTTGAGCTCCCCTGCTGCAGCCTCCCTTTTTTTTTTATTCAAGTGTTTTTCCACTCCAAAGCTTCCCCGAGATTCCCGCTCTTCTTCTGCGTGAGCCGCGGCCCATTCTTTGGCGATGGCGGGGCCTCGTTTCACTATCAGCGGGGTGAACTTTGACTCCCCGGGCAGTTAATAAGAAGCCCCGGTGCCAAAGTGGACGCCTGGGCCTCCGAGCCTTAATTGTTGCGCTTGGACATCGCCCAAGCCTAAATCGCAATGAAAATAATGAGATCATTTGTTTGCAAGGCAGGGCCCTTGAATGAGCTAAGCAATTGTTGGGTTTGAGGATTGGTAGAATACATCATTGAAAAGCCTCCCCAAAATAGGATCCAACTATAAATATCATAACACCTGCCAGAGGAATGAGGTAATCTGTGCTCCGTTTAATGCACTTTTGTCGCCCCACAACATGCCACGGGACCCTGGACGGTATTATTAACTCTCGTCCAGGGCCTTTCACTGTGTCAGAGAAGCACAAAAGCGTTCCCCATCCTTCAAGGTCAAAGTCCAGACCGCTTGCCTGGAGGAGTCCTCGCAGCCAGCTGGGCTCGGGAGAAAAGATGGGCAGGCCTCTAACTGCAGGCCAAATCAATAAAGACGATGACAGCCACCCCGCTAAAGAATGCCGCATCTGCGCCTGGCCGCCCTCAATATCTTATTGTCCTGCTTGAGTCGCTGAGTTTGAATTCTGGAGGCAACCAAACTGTTAAAAATCTGAATAACATCAATGTAAGGACAAGAACTTAATTTAACATTATTTGG
Source organism: Megalops cyprinoides (assembly GCF_013368585.1). NCBI lineage: Eukaryota > Metazoa > Chordata > Actinopteri > Elopiformes > Megalopidae > Megalops > Megalops cyprinoides. The sequence continues at coordinate 16,936,316 of NC_050605.1, forward strand.
ATATCAGATCACAAGATCCCTCACCGATTGCTTGGATCAGTATTCACATGCTTGTTAATCAACAAAAGAAAAGAAAAATTCAATCAATAAATCAGACCGTGGTTCTATAGTGTAAAGACGTCTGTTTGAAGCAGTAAGCTCATTTGTACACACAAACCTCCCCGCTTGGTGTCCTCGGGCCAGAGAGCTATTCTTCCACGTTGTACGGTGATCTTACTGCAGAGGTATCTCCTTTCTGACAGAAACAATCACCATGAGCTGGTTAGACTGCCCACCGCAGAGAGAGCTCAGCTGTGTGGAAGACGGGCGTGCCTTGAACAGGGAGCCTGGGCTCTTGGGTGTGGTGTTGCTGCTGTGCGCTTGTGGCCTTTTGATGAGTGTACAATGCTAGCCTGTCTTTATGGGTCCGACAGGGGCGGTGGTGTGGTGCAGTGTCTAAGAAAATGAACTTCAACAAAGTTGTGGGTTGAAATTCTGGGTGGGGCAGTGCTGCTGTACCTTTTAAGAGAGGCACTTATCGTACCACAGATCACCTTGTTGAGTGCTGTTGTTTTACCCTTTAGCAAAGTGTCTACTAGGGATGGGACAATATTGAAATTCAGTATATTGCCATCCAAAAATATTACGATCCATTTTGTAAGCCAGAAAATGATATTGTGATATTTGCTACTTTGTATTGTGTACCCTGGTATTTAACCAAAAATGAGATGATCTGGAATGATTTGTTGTACTTCTGATCTTTATGAGAATTTCTGTTGTTACTTTGATCTCTTTATGTGTTGTCTAGTAGAGAACTTTATTCAAATGAGAATTTATTTTGTATTTTGCATGGCTAAAAATTAAATATCAATTCTGAACATTCATTCTTTGTCACTGAACTGTTATTAGGCTCTATCGAAGCGTGGTGATATCGAATCGCGAACCTCATCTCGTACATCAAAACAAATCGTGAGATAACTATATTCTCCCATCCCTAGTGTCTGCTGTGCTTCAAATTATACTTCATTGTGCATTACTGTTGTATGCTGTGGCAAGGTACTTATTAATGACCTCCGTAAATATCCAGCTGTCTAAACAGATGAGGTAACTAAAGGGTAGCTATATGCTGCAGTGGTCAGGAGAAGGGCTTGTAGCCCAAAGGCTGCCAGTTTGATTCCTAGGAGCAAAATACTTACCCTTTCATTGCTACAGTAAATATCCAGCTATTGAACTGGATAATGTGTGAGCTAAATAATTCACTCTTGGAAGTGTCTTCCAAGCAATTTGCGTAATATTGTCTGTTACAAGCAAATGCGATATATTGTAACAAACAGCAAGCAAAAAAAATCTAGTCCACCTCAATGTCAGTATTCATGTCTCTGTTACCCTACCTCCCCAATCCCATTATTCTGCCTTCAGGTCTTTTATTAGGAAAGTGGCACATCAGGAATGATGATACCTATTTCCAGCCTGTATAGAATTTCGGTTAGAGGCTCTCTTCTGTTGTGGCGGTGTTCATCAACCCCTGTCCCACCATAAGATGTTTTGGTTGATTACCTCTACAAACTGCTTTGGAATGTAACTCACCTCATTAACCCATGCATTGCTGTACACTTTGCACCGGGGGGGAAAAAAGCCTTAGCATGTCAGCAATGCCCCCACCCCCCCCCCCCCCCCCCCCCCCCCCAACCCCACGCCCCAAAGCCACACTTCAGGCTGCTATCCTCCCTCTGGGCGTAATTAGATTTTTAAAGCTCTACTCAGTTGCACCCACTTGGCTGGAGAGCTTTCGTGCGGGGCCTCCTGTGGAAGGCAGTGGTGGCAGCGTGGGTGTAGTCGGACGCCGTGTGGCGGTCCCTGAACTCACAGACGCGGCAGCCCACGGCTCCCGGCTCTCGCTAATCCCCCGCTAACGAGAAGCAGGCGGCCGCCTGAAGCCCCACCGTCGCTGGCCGGACTCGCACCCGCTGCCTCTGCACGCTTGCAGCCCCGCAGCTAGGATAACAGAGGCTTCGTCCGCAGACATTTTCCCAGGGTGATAAGGCCTGGACCAGATGTTAATAATACACACACGAGGGCCCGGGCCGGAGCGAGCGTGGAGTCCGGTCCCTCACTGTGGGAGAAAAAAGGGTTTCGGATGCAGGGCAGAGGAGTCCGTGGCTAAATAAACACCCATCGAGTGCACAGGAAGAGCACAGCGAAAGTATAAAGAGGGTAAATAGTTTATATGGTTCACTGTTGTTTCAAGCTGTCCACGCCAGTGGAGCACTGGAAAATATGAGAGATGCAGAAGGCAGAGGATTCTCTTTCATGTAGCTGAAAGGGATGCAAGCGTTTGAGGGAACGGGGGGGCCTTTGATATCTGAGAAGCACGTAGCCTCTGAAAGGATCAAGTCTGTGATTTAAGTCCATATGTTTGACAGCTTTGATGCTCTTCTGAGATGGATTATTGTTTTTTTTTTTTTTTTTTAGAAATGTTTCATACTGTCTGGTTTAGTTTGAGATCAGCACTGCTGCGTCAGAGGTTGCGTTTGCGCGCATGGGGATCACAGGCATGCGTCCATGTCTCGCATGCCATGCGCACACAATCGCATGCCTGCAAATATACATCCAAATATGCTCATGCTTTCACACTTACGCATTTAAATGCAGAGAGACCGGCACACGCAAATACAGACACGCACACACATGCACCCACACGGATACACTTGAGTACGCAAATACGAATCACTAGACGGCTCCGCTAAAAGTCCCTGCTTGCTAGTGTAGCTCAGACAGCCCGCTCTGCCTCTGAGTCACACAGGCGGTCAGGAAAGAGCAGTGAGAGTGGGAGGCACAGACCGACGAGCTCCAGCCTCTTCGCCCCGATCCGAGACTCCAGCCACGCTGGAGTGAGAATGCGAGCCAGCCGCTTGATGCCGGTCCCTGACCTGCCTTTCCACGCGTTGCTCCAGTGTGATGGAACTTTCCACTCGGTGGCTGGGGCTTGCCGTTCTGCTGCGGTGGCACACGGCTGTTCTGTAGCTGTCTGCACGCACGCACACACACACACACACACACACACACACCCACACACCCACACACATGCAGACACAGTCAGACGCAGACACTCACAACCAGGACCCCATTAAAGCCTGGTGTTTCTGTGGAAATTAATAAATAACTAGACTGATTATTTCAGGGCCTGTGAGAAAATGGAAAAAAAAAAAAATCCTGGAAGACAAATTTCTTGCACGTAGTTACATAATAATATTTGCATTGTGAATCTTGCTGCTTTGGCAGGGAAATTATGCGCTAAGTAGTAATGGTGCTGGTTCTGCCTGCTGCTGAAGTTGCAGTTTTTTTTTTTTTTTTTTTTGGACTGTCTTAGCATCTTCAAAATTACATGCTGGTGATATACACAAAAGAGAGAATTGTGTTGAGTGTTGAGAATTCTAGCAGAGAGAAAATGGAAAGGTAACTGCCGCACTTCGGGATTTCTTTGGGCAGCAGTGTAGCATAGTGGTTAAGGAGCAGGACTCGTAACCGAAAGGTTGCCGGTTCGATCCCCGCTGGGACACTGCTGCTGTACCCTTGGGCAAGGTACTTAACCCACAGTTGCCTCAGTAAATATCCAGCTGTATAAATGGATAGCATTGTAAAACAACTGCAACCTATGTAAGTCGCTCTGGATAAAAGCGTCTGCCAAAATGAATAAATGTAAAGCCGAACTGCAGCAGGTGGTTTTCACAGTAGGTAGTTTCATAGTTAATTATCATAAAATAAAGCCTATGGTGGTATGAAGCTGGGTCAACACTGGTGCAAATATCTTTTATTTGGTTTTAGTTTTAATATGTGTCAATCTCTCAGCCAGCAGTCTGCATCATCACTTTAAGTCCAGGTAAGCTGTTTCCAGAGTTGTTCTCTTGACTCAAAAATATTATGCTAGATACACACTTTATCAACTTTTCAATCGCAGTGTGTTGAGCCTTAGAAATCTCATGAAATAATCACTAAGACAGAAGCCTTTTGTCTTGAATTCATGTTCCCTTGCTTTGCTGACTGTGTGTCTCTCTCTGTGTGTGTGTGTGTGTGTGTGTCTGTGTGTGTCTCTCAGTGTGTGTGTACCTGTGTGTGCATGTGTGTGTGTGTGTGAAGGATTGTGAATGTATTTGTCTGGGATGAAATGTCTCCTTCCAAGTGTGTTTGTATAACATGCTTGTGTGTGCGTGTGTACACAATCTCAAGGCATGGCCCCCTCTGCTGTGACCATCTGGTTTGAGTAGGGTTTGCGACAGAGGTGTTAATCACTCAACCTCGGGGCTGCAGTCAGATTCCAAGCTCGCGATGATGGAGCCACCAAGCTCCCAGCTGAGCTGAGGGCTTCACCTCATTCTAACCTCTGATTGGCTGGGACCGTGTGGCGCCCGGTCACGACCTCGGCCTCAGAGCCCGGCCTGCGAGGTGCAAGCAAGCGTGGAATATCACTTTCTTTGATGACTGCTGCTGCTTTATGAAGAAACGTGAGCGCTCAGTAGGTCATGCTGGTGGAAGTGCCAGACTCCTCCCTCGCTAGGCCGTGGCTGAACTCAACGTTCACCTTCAGAATGACAGCCTCAGAGTGACCCTCTATGGAGCTAACGTCTGCCTCTCCTGTGGTGCATCTGTTATCATAATGGCTACCTTTTTTCCCCCCTTTTGTGACTTCCCTGGGAGTTAACATCCTGCCATTAATATTATTTAATGAGAAGCTGGTAACTGTTGTCTGGCTAAAGCCAGCGGCAGTCTTTTAATTTTCTCTCACAGTTACCCTCCATGCTTTTGCTGAAGCTAATGGACGCCGCCGTTCAGGAGTAGCAATGAACAATGGCTCCATCGTCGCTAACGTGTGCTAATCGACAAGGCAGGGGCAGATCGGCATAAAGCTAATAAGGATGTTGGTCTGCGCTTAACATCAGAATCACGTATTTGTTTAAAGGTTAACATGCTGCAGGAGCTCGCAGTGAGTGATTAAGGGCTCCCCAACTCATCCGTAACGCGGGTGACATTTAAAAGTTTTACTGGGGCCTCCCTTTGCCAAGTGTGCTAACCACTTTTTCTTTTTTTTTTGTTCGACGTGCTTGTGCCTGTGCGCTAATGGTTATCAGAGAGCAGAAAGTTCGTCATTGCTCATTAATACCGTGTAAGGTTTTGGCGTGTTGAGCAGGAGCTGAGTTTTTTTGGAACGCCCAAACGCTCACAAGAAGCAACAACAACAGATATAAACAGACCCTGCTGATAGTTCTCTGGCCAAGACTGGCTTCAACTAACCGTGAAAAACAGCAGTTAAATGTTTCAAGTGCAGTAAACGAACACCGCAAGCTGCACAGATTGCTTCCACTGAATCTTAATTCTGAGTGGTCACGTGCTAAATGTGTTCTGGTACTGACATCACAGAAGCCGTCTCTGTAGCCTTTTAAAGATATGTTAACGCTGTCACATCGGACTGTTATATTTAGTTCCCTCCGTGTGATGTTTTTCACTTTCTGTGTTCACAACACAAAAAAAAAAAATTGGGCATTTTGTGATTGGACTTGGACTGTAATTGACTTGGAAATTTTTTTGTGAGTTTGGGTGCATCTCCTGTTTGACTGCACCCTTGCAGAGGTTAAAATTCTGGCTACCTCTTTTTCCCAAAGCTGAATGGTAGAACTGCCTATTCACATTGATGTGACCTTTGGGCACAGGAAAAGAGGATTCTTTAAACTGTGGCGTGCTTTGATTGCTGACTCTCACTGACTCACCTCCGCTTCTCTTCTCCTCTCCCGTCTGTTATCAAATTAGACGCCTGTCTGTGGAGGGCCAGGCTTGGCCGCAAGGAGGGAGAGTACTGGCAGGAGCAGCCTGGGGGAAGTTTGTGTGTGTGTGTGTGCGTGTATGTGTGAAAAGGCCTCTCTCTGATGGAGTGAACGAGCAAGGCTTTGGGCAGAGGAGCAAGGGTAGGGTGACTGTTGGTGGGAGGGGGTAGGAACGGTTGCTCCTGATAGGCAGTTAAACATGATACTAGGTCAGGGGTGATTATACACTGTTTTGGGGAGGGGTAATGGATTGAGAGAGAGAGAGAAAGAGCGAGGGGGGGGGGGGGGGTGTACTGTTCTGAGGTGGAACCGATATGAATTCGCTCTTTGTTTCAGAGCAGCCTGTTGTCCTCCGGCCTCCTGCTCTGTGTGTGCCTGTGAGGACGAGAACCAAACCAGCAGGATCTTTCCCCCTCTCAGGAGAGGAGGAGTCCTGTAATGATCAGGGTTTTCCCCAGAGAGAGAGAGAGAGAGAGAGAGAGAGAGAGAGACAGAGAGAGAGAGACAGAGAGAGAGAGACAGAGAGAGGGAGAGAGGGAGAGAGAGAGAGAGAGAGAGAGAGAGAGAGAGAGAGAGACATGGACACTAATGTAGAAAAAAGGTGAGAAAAGGAGAAGGAGTGAGTGAGAGAGGGAGAGAGGGGGAGGGAGACGGTTAGAAAGTGCATGGCCCAGTTTTGGAGCAAGGTGTCAGAGGAAGAGAGTGACGACCTGGAGGGATGTCTCTGTGAAAAGAGGGCATGCCGTCAGTCCTCAGTCTCGGGTCTTCAGAGTTTGTGCGGTGTCTGTGCCGGACAGAGCTGGTGGTGATGCGGTTTTGTGAGTGGACCTCGCTGCAGCTCTGCTTTAGGTAGTAAGTAACATTTAACTACGCTTTTCCTTACCATCTGTTATATGGCAACCCTTCTTTTGAGTGTCTTCAACTTTGTGACCTGCTGTCCTTGCTGGTAAGTCTTGGCTGGTGAGCCCCAAGTAAGAGTTACCTCAGTTTTATATAATGGCAGGGTTGTGTAGGAATTGTGGCGGAGAAATGTCTTTTTAAATATTAATTTAAAAAAATTAATATTTTTTTAAATTAATTTCTCCGATTAAAAAAACGGGTCAGCTGTACTTATTCTCACGTCTCATGGACCGAAGAGACCTAACTTATTGCCAGGGAAACACAGAATGCTTCAGCGTTCTCCTAGAAGTCAGTTGGCTGAGACTTCTCGCTCACTCTCAGCTCTGAGTAACTGCCGGGGAGCGATGTTCACAGAAGGAGCTTTTCCCAGGGGAAGTGGGCTCCTCAGAAATCCCTTCCAGGTGGTAGGTAGGGGGGTTATCTTTGGATTTTAATTCACACAGCGTTGTGCTGTCTGGACTCTCAATGGATTCGTAGGACAGTGAGAACTGGGAGAGATAATGAAGTCATTGACAAAATGCCATTGTTCTGTCTGATGTAGTGTAAACAGGGAGAATGGGTTGGCTAGTTGACTGCACTGTATTTCGCTGCCTGTGTGTGCTGAGTTTTCAAATTTTGTCTTGTATTCAGGCTGTGATTCAGGTTTTTTTTTTGTTTTGTTCAGATGTTATTCAAAAGTTTAGAAGTTATTCAAATATTCCATATTATGTCATTCACTTCCAGCTAGTTCTGCTGTCGACAGAACTGAGACTCTGAGGGGCTGTCTGATCATGTCTACTCATTTGCACAGTGCAGTTAAAAATGTATTAGTAATACTCAAACAAGTATTCATCTCCACAGTGTGTTACTGTTGTGCTGTGTGCTTTTTCAGGTTGATAACGTTCACCTTTCGGATCTGTTACTGAGATCATTTTACTTTTGTTGGGGGATGGGAGAAGGAGTGTTGATTTCTATACCATGGGTTGCAAGTCTTCCACACCGAAGTTCTCCCTGTGGCAATTCATTTACGGTAGACGTTATTGTTGGATTGCACTTCAACACCCGAGTCACAACGCGGATACTTTTGGTGGCCAATGCCGGATACGCGGGTCGGCCTGTGTGGCTTCTGAGTAGATTCCTGGAGGAATAAATTGCCAAGGGACAAGACAGAAATCACGTTGATCGGGGCAATTGCACAGAAGGGAGCACGGGGGGGGTTGGGGGGATGCGGTAGAAGACGTCACTGACTGTGAAGGAATGCTATTGTGTTCTTTTTTTAATCCCAGGAAAATTGCGCGTTGGGTTGGAAGGCATGCTGCCCCACCATCAGCGTCCATAAAGGTCCTGCATTCCTATCCTTTTCACCTGATAACAGCCTCTCTGTATCATATTTCTGTCAGACAGCCAATCACGGCTCCCCGGTGGGAGCAGCATATAGAATTAAAAACGTGGATGATGGAATTACCTCCACGCCAGTGAAAGTGCAGCCTATCGTAAAGCGCAGATAACCGGATGAAAAAATACATCTGTATCCATTCCAAATGACAGATAAACAGGGAAACCTGGTTGGCTCCTCCATGCGTTTCTTCCTGTAACATGCATGTCTAAGTAGACCATTGAAATTGATTGTGTGGTTATTTTTCAGGAAAAGGTCAGTTAGTGTTTGAAAGATGAACCCCGCGGAATGTGTTTAGTTGAGTGTACAAGCACCAAGCACCAACCCAGTCAGGTGCCATATCAAGAGTGATTTATAATTAGGTGACACATCCAACCAAGCAACCTCCCAAGGTGGTACTTTCTCATACAACTACCCTAGGTGTGTATTTAAAAGTCATGGCAAAAGTGTCCTCACATGGTCTGCTGACATAAATGTTAAAGGTTGCAGTTTGATCCCACAGCAGACCTGTCAGACTGTGACCGATCAATGACAGTAGGCTGTGGAGTCTTTGTCCAGAATTTTCCTCCGTGTTGCGTTGGGAATTGCGTCTAAATGGATAAGTCATTTTAAACAGTCGCCCTTTGAAATAAGCTATGGAAAGACCCAGCGAGTCTCTTCTCCAAGTATCGGGGGGAGTGTCGTCCGTTGTCAGTCACAGTTAAAAAGGCAGGGTCGGGGGTCAGGGTAGGGGATGTGGGGTGGAGATTAAGCCACAGTCATGTGACCCCCATGCTGGATTTCCTGCTGGGGAAGAGATCTTCAGATCAGACTCCCGTCTCCTACACACTTGACTGGAATCCGTTTTTTTTTTTTTTTTTTTTTGGAATCTGGAATTTTGCAGCGGTTGGTTTCAAATGAGGCTCCGCGTGCAGTTTTGGACAAACCCTCCCTTTTTAAAAACCCTAAACCTGGCCACAGTCCTTTAATAGGAGATGGGAGACGGGAGAAAGAGTGTTTGTGGGAGCCAGAGGTTCTTGGATTTGACGTGCAGCGCCTGTGGTTCTGACATCATTGTCGAGCTGTCCCCACCCCCCCCTCCCAACACTCCCTGACTCAGGACTGGTCTCTCCGGTTGGTTTTTGTAGCTACTGACCCGACGTTAATAAAATGTAATTGAAAGAGCTTTATGCCCCAGTGTATCAAGTTACTTAAACCAGAGTGATGCACACAAAGGCTGTTCTGTATGGCAACACCCGTCAGGCCCATTAAAGCAGATTTGGGAGGCCTTCCCTGAATGAGCCCTGTAGTGGGGTGTTGGACAGAGGAAGAGCAGAGCTACCATGACAAAAGCCCCCCCCCATTCCTTTTACCGCTACAACATGCCTACTCGCTCTCAGACAGCCAGATAGAGCTCTGATTTAGAATGGGCGAGGCAATGCCAAGCCGATCAATGGACATGACCGGAATAAATTGTGGGGACCGAAGAACTATTAAACTGGTTTGGGGCTGTTCTGTGTGGGTGGCTATATGCCCTCTTCCAAGGCATCCATCTCATGGCGGTCTGTTAAGTGCCATGTTATTCATCAGGCATGCCAGCTTTAAAGCAAACGTGCAGGGCTTATTTGACATGGAATTCGGGGGGGGGGTTTGTTTAACATGTTGGTCCCCCGCAGAGGTTCCCCATCTCGGCTTTAGCTGAAAGCGAGCACGGGCCTCTGGGATCAGGAGTTTTTTTTTTTGGGAATCGCGTCACCGTTGCAAGCTGGGATTCCGAACTACAGCATCCGAAAACAATGCTTGCCCATTTGTAAACTGTCTCAGCGCCATCTGGAGGGATTCGTCATGGGGATGCCAGAGGGAAGGAGAGACTGAGAGCGAGGAAAGGTAGAGATGGAGAGAGTGAGGGAGGGAGATGGAAAGGAAAGGGGGGCAGGTGGCAGCCCAGTTGCAATTCAGAGAAATACTAAGTTAGTTACCAGCCATGGGCAGATACTTCAAAAGCCCCCCCCCCCCCCACAATGCAGGTCAGTGGAGCAGCTGACCTTGGAGCGGGGAGGGGTTTGGGGCTTAGCGGGAGTGAGCAGGCAGCGGGGGAATGTGAGGGTCCCCTGATGGGCTCTTTTCAGGGCGTCTGGGGCTGCGGGGAATGGGATTTGACGGGTGTGAAGTGACCTCCCCCCGGCGATTCAGGCTGCAGCTGCTTCCTGTCTGAGGACGGCAGCGTGGGCTTCTGCCTCGCCCGGCACACACTGCCACTGCCATCGGCTCCAACGACGACGACCTGCACAGTATCAGTGATGGTATTCACTCGAAGCAGCGGCCTTTAGCTGAGGCTGTTTCTGGGGTTTTACTGAATGATTGTCAGTGTCATATCTGTGTCTGATTGGGAGTGAGGATCCTTGGCAGGCCACTGAATTTTGTCCTTCATCCCAGTGACTCACACATTCTCTCTCTCTCTCTCTCACACACACACACACACACACACACACACACACACACACACACACACACGCCTCCTCTTCCATCCCATGGGCCACAAACCCACGTCCCCCTACGATGTCCCACCTGCTGGACAGCACCACCAGCACGCATATCCCCGCATTTATGTGCTTGCACTCCTCACAGCTGACTGACTGAGGGTTGCAGAGAAAACGCCGCCATGGCTTTGTTTGCGATAGAAGAACAGATGGGCCACATTTGTGGAGGAATTTAACACCAAATATGAATTTCGCACGGCGTTGTTTTTTTTTTTCTTTTTTTTCCTTCCCCCGTGAACACGGTGTCTGTTCAGTGTCCTCACAGTTCTTCTCCTGCTCAGATGGAGAGGGATTGGTGGCCGTCCTACACCCTGCCGGTGCCGGTTCAGGCACCACATCTCTTTCCCCCGCAAACGGGTTTGACTCAGACGTTCAGGAGAAATCCGTTCGACGATGCTCGGGGTCAGCGTCGTGCAGAATTATCTATTTTGCTCGACTGAAAAAGATGGTCTTAGCTGCCAGTTTCGGTGCATTGAGGAACGCCTGCTCTGAGGGAATTGGACTTGATGCTGTCTGAAGACCTCGCGTTTACATTCATATGTACGTGCGACTGTCTTTCTTCAAAACGTTCGTTTACAGGTTTCAAGTAAGTGAATTCTTTCCCTGTTTGTTTGTTGCTGTTTCTCTGTTGTGTTCTCTGTAGTGTCATACGAAGCTAAAGATACGAAGCGGCTGCAGCAAAAAGCTTGTGGTTAATTTCACCTCAGTTGTAAAATGTTTCTGCGGGGCAGGAGCAGATTGTGCAGCTAAGGACAGGAAAGGTTGTGGGTTGCTGGCGGTAATCCGTGTGAAAAGAGGGAATCGCGTGTGATCATCTTGAAGATATCCTTCAGAGAAGATTGACATGTCAGTCCTTGGAGAGCTGTGGGAGGAAATGCTAAAAGAGGGTTGCGTTGTAGTGTCCTGTTACTCGGGGGGGTGGGTTTGGTGACTAGATGGCATTGCGAAGGACACTAGCCTGACAAATCGATCTGCTGACGCCGTGTGTGGTGACAGGCATGCTGGCATGACTTGGAACAGGATCACCAGGACTGGGCGCTTAATAGATCTCCACACCTGATTTCAGTTCACAGAGCTTGACCAGTAAGTAAGTAACTTATATTGGGTAAAGTGAGTTGAGCAGGTGCAGCGGTAGTCCAGCAGTTTGTGGAGGGAAGGCTGGAAAGGGAAGACAGGTTTGATCCGATGCTATTATTCCTGTGCAGCTCTGTTAGGGAGTTGTCATGATATCCTTTGGTTTGTTTGCTCCAGAGAAAAAAATCCTGAAAGGCCAGGTACAGCAATGAATGGGTTTCAATCTGTCAATCAAAAATGTATTTGCTATAGTGTGTTGTTACATTTGCATTATCAAAAAGTGCTGGGCAGAGTACGTTTGCCCAGAGGGAATCAGCAAACCAGAAAATCCAGAGCCGGTTCAGGAAAAACTGGAAAATGATCCCCTGACCCCCCTGAAAAAGTGGCTGAGAGAAGGTCATGGAAAACATAATTGAAAATGTAACAAATAAAGGCTTGTAAATTAATCCAGAGGCTCTTAGGTTGCTGTAGTGATTGCTGTCGGTGGCTGTGGCAGGCTACAGGTGGGAGCTTCCTGTACAACAGTGGGCAGGTGAGGGAAGTGGGGTTTTTGTGTCCGCCTGTGTGCCAGGCTGTGTCCAGTGGTGCAGTTTGTTCCGGTAATGCAGGATGAATGCTCTTCTTGGTTATCTTGGTAACCTTTTGATATCTGGAGGCTAAGCTGGTGGTGCACTTGTTTTACGGTGGTTACCTTGCATAAATACACATTGCCAGTCACTCCTGGCACTCTCTGCTGTGTGTGAGTGTAATTAAAGTGTGGGTTATATATCAGGGCTTGGAAGCCATTGAGCGTGAGGACTGTTGTGGGTTGCAGATTATAGTACAGCCCTTCATCTCACCCGTCTCTCTTAGATTGCCATGTTTCATGAAAACATGCTTCTTTGTTCCTTTTGTGAGGTCTGCATCTCCCCAAGCTTTGGGGGGAAAAAAAGACGTTTCGCACGGTGTTATTTTGGACCACCGATTCCTCTGTTTCCACTTCAGCTGTGTGAGTTTTTTCTTTTTTTTTGCAGGAAGTGCTATTAACTCACTCGATAACGTGATTTCTCCCGAACAATAGGTGAAAATTACAGCAATTCTTTTCCCGAGAAAGCACTTAACGTGGCTGAGCGTAATCAGGCTGAACTCGGCTGGTTAATGATAGAGTGGGCCAAGAGGGTGGGCCTCCGAGGGCCAGTGCTGGCCTGCAGGTGTGGGAGACATATCTCCAGGAGTTCAACCTTTCTCAGGGCTCAGCTCTGTTTGGGGGGAAAAAGGAGGGTGGGACAGATGGGACTATCCACTGTCATGCCCGTCAGCAACTGTCATGTCTCCGGGTCTGTCAGATTTTATTCTGTTTCATTTAACCAGGGGTGTCAGCTAAGAGCTAATGTCTCTTGTAAAGTGATGACCCAGAGAATAAAATTTGATAGAGACTGAGAATGAAAGGATCAGTGAGTTAACTATAATTAAACAAATGAAGGAGGGACAATTAGTTGGCCAGTTGCAGAGGAGAATCAGATCGTGGATTTGACCAGGTCACTGGGGTTAACGCCCTTTCTCTCTGAATAAGTTCCATGGGGATTTAGATGACTGCAGCCTGAGTCTTGACCATGATTGAATGTGTTGTCCAAAAGACTGCACCTTCTACAACACAGTGTCCCCGTCCCTGCTCTGGAGCATCGGAGGGAAGAGTACACCTGTCTAGCACACCAACGTCACTCTGAACTGCAACATGGTGTTTTCTGGGAGGTCTCCCATCCAAGTATTAACCAATCCCAGCTCTACTTAGCTTCATCTGTTCAGCATGATGAGGTACAGGGTGGTATGGCTGCCACGTGGGCTGCGAGGTAGCTGGCAGGGGAACATGTGACCCAGCTGTGGGATCTCTGCTCGTTTCTCCATATGGATGCTCCAAGTTCGTGAACTGGCTGCTAAATTATAAATAACATCTATATCCAGTAAAAAGCTCAATCAAACCTCATAAATTGCATTCAGTTGAGGAATTACAACTGGTGTGAATGGCCACCTTTCCAGAGGCCAGTTGCTTCACTGTTACCATGTTTGTGGGTGAGGCCATTGATTTCCATTGGCTTTCTCTCAGTCTGATTTCTCTCACTGTCATTTGCTCCTTTCTCTTTCTCTCACTCCAGAATCAAGACTCAAATTACTCATCACAATTGGTATGTCTTGACAATGCTCAGTAATGCCAAAGCACGGTCACACTGGCCTCACTCCTCTCACTAACGCCCCTCTCTCTCTCTCTGGCGTCCTTTCAGATCCAGCATGCCCCTAGAAGGATGGAGCCCCCGGGGTATCTGAGAACAGCGCCCCGCTCAGCTCTCCCGCATTCCCGAGCTCTGGGGGCCGCGCCGCGCACCTCTCTGACCTCCCAGTAGCGGCCGAGGGGACACAAAAGCTTTTTAACCATGCCTGGATGGAAGTCTCAATGGCATCTTGTCCTCCTGAACTCCCTGACCTGCGGGCTGGAGATCTGTGTGGCGGCTGGAATCACATATGTCCCCCCCCTGTTGCTGGAGGCCGGGGTGGAGGAGCAGTACATGACCATGGTCCTAGGTAAAGCTCTGATTACCAATGACCTTTTGTGACAAGACATTAATTAAACATGAAAGGGTCCTCCTGGGGAAAGATAATACACACACACACACACACTAACCTCGGGGAGAAACTGGAGCCCTGACTGAGATTCATGGTTTCCCCCTAGCACTCTGCCCTGACCGCTTGAGTGGATGTTCGCCGCTTGAAGTGCCTCAGTAATTCAGCAGCCGGTTGAATAACATTCTCGTTTTCCTGCAGTTTCTTGTGTTGCCGCTTGATGAAAAGAATTTTTGTATTTATAAAGAAATTTATAGTCAGCACAAACCCTTTAGAGTTAAAAATGGAATGGTGTACTTTTAACAAGGCAGTATACTAAAGCACTGTATAAGCAGTAAAGCAGGGAAAGAGTCTAAAGTGCACAAAATGGGTTAAATGAAACAAATATATGAGATAATGTGATTGTAACATGTCAGAAAGAAAGAACATTCTATCTAAAAACATCACAAATGATTTTTGAAACAGTAGGTCTCGTGGATTTTAGATGGCTTGGCAAACCACTCCAATCTTCAGGAGCCTTGAAACTAGAAAAAGCCTTGAAAAAGCATTTTTTCCTGAGTTCCCCCTAGTTGTTTATGAACAACCTTTAAGTCCATTAAATTAAAGCAGACAATATTGGTTTTCTGATGCTGGCATTTGTTTACCAGCTGCCTTAAGAACATGTTATTTTCATTTAGGACATTTTGGGCTGAAACAACGCCTTTCTTTTGTGGCCTGTTAGGGGAGCCAAAGCCTGTTGTCAGATGTTGATCAATGACAGCCAAGAAAAGCATTTTTATTTGAGACAGCATGAGTAAATACAGTGAGAATTTTTTATGGGTTCATAAATGTTTACGAACGATAAAGAGAGATTTTCACGCTGTTTGAAAACTTGCGTGGTACGTCAGCCAGCTGGACTTGGTTCTCTGCAGCCAGCCCATTCACATAACGTGGCAGGTACGTTTGCGGTGCTCTCGGGCACGGTTTTCAGAAACTGCACTCTGTGTTCCAGACTCGGGGGAGAATGTCCCGTCCCCTCTGCGGCCGGGGGGTCACGTGACCGGGTGTAGGGGGTGGAGCTCATGCCCCACTGGAGCCCGCGGGGAGCTTTGTCTCGCTTTCCCACTCGGGCCTTAATTACATAATGGAGGTCATTATCTAAATCAGAGGCCATAGTCACCTGTTCCTTTGTCCAGGTCGTAATCAGGTGCTAATTGAAAGGTAGCTTCAGAATGAGCCGCAGGAAGCCGCCCTCTTCTCTGGAGGAGCTGAGCCGCAGAACAACAGAAGATAGAGGTCATTTACAGTGCAGAGTGTTTGATTAACTGATGTATGTTGCACATATATGGTGTGTGTATGTTGTGTGTATGTTGTGTGCGTGTGCGTGTGCGTGTGCGTGTGTGAGAGAGAGAGAGAGAGAGAGAGAGAGAGAGAGAGAGAGAGAGAGAGAGAGAGAGAGAGAGAGAGTAGGGTGTGAAGAAGCTCCCAGTGGCTGCGGTTAACAGGAACAGATCCCAATGCTTCTCACAAGCGTACCACTGGCATTGTGGATCCTGAGAGGAAAAGTGTATTTGCGTGCTCCATTGGGAAGTGGATGGAAGGAGCTGACGTTCCTCTCATCGTCTTGGGGGGAAAGAGCGGGAGACGGTCCTGTGTCGTGGAGGTGTTTTGGCGAAGACAGGGAGCCCCTCTGGCCTGTCTGATTTGGGGTAAAAAAGCATCCTGTTGTCTCTTGTGGGCCGTTGCTTGGCACAGAGTCTTGCGGGAAAGCAAACACACAGCCCTGCCCTCTCCCGATGAGCCTCCACCACCGGATTGCTAGTCTGAGTGCACCATGGCTGTGTAATTGGGCTGCGTCTTGCTTGCTTGCTGTAAGTATAGGTTTTTTCCTCCCTGGGGAAAGTGCATACACAAGGAACTTCATTTATCAACAGAAAAGATATTTGAAGATAAATATATTTATTTTTTTTTGCGGATACTGAAAAATAGTATTGAAAATTGAATGGTTCTGAGCTGTAGTTTCACAACTGCCTTCTACATCAAGCCATTGAAGTTTTGCAGTATACTTTATTTTCCATCTTAAAATCAACCAACAGTATTGAAGCACCTTCAGCAATAACAGATAATAACACATCTGAGTAGGTCTGACCGGGTAAGTTTTTACTTTACAAGTGAAGCCACTGAAAGTGGAGCTCAGCTGTTTTTGAGGTGCTGCACATTTTTTTTTTCTTGATAACCATGTGTGTGGTTGTGTTATCATGCAGCCACATGCTTTACAGTAAAGGCACCTCTTTTGAAGATTATCTTTTAGACCAGAATATAGAGAGCTCTTCTTATGCCCTGGAATGTGAAAGTGGTAATCATATCCCTGATTGTGGCAGTGGGGTGGAGAGTGCTGCCCCACCCTAAACAGCCTTCACTGCTGCTCCAAAACACCTTCTGTGCCACCCAGTGTAGCATAGTGGTTAAGGAGCAGGACTCGTGACCAAAAAGGTTGCCGGTTCGATTCCCTGCTGGGGCTCTGCTGTTGTACCCTTGGGCACGGTACTTCACCCCAGATTGCCTCAGTTAATATCCAGCTGTATAAATGCATAACATTGTAACTGATATAAGTCACTCTGGGTAAGAGCATCTGCTAAATGCTAATAATGTAATGTAATGTAAGATGGAAACGGCACCAGATCCAGTCCGGCACTCATTGTTGCTTGCAGTGTCAATCGGACTGATGTTTGAATTTGAAGTGCACCTTGAGTGAATTTGAACAGTACGCCCAAGCGCGCTGTTCTCTGAGGTAGACTAGTATTTTTACTTAGTTGCCACTGAACCTGTATTGAAACTAACTGTCACCTGAAAACAGTTAGGTTTTCTGAAAAGGAAAGCTGAGAAGGGTTCAGGATTCAGCCTTAAAGAGAAGATATATAGTGTAATTTGCCAAACTCACTATGCAGTCAGTGGGTCTTGCAAAGCATATTTATATGTTCCCACGATGCCTACCCAAGCACTTTCCCAAGGTTTCCTCTTCTCATCAAACTATGCTAGATGGTTAAAAATCTAATATTATGTCTTCTTTTAGCAGCTGAACCGGCATAAGTGTAGTGTTCGGCATTGGAATGTGTACATTGTTATTTCACTGCAGATCCGATGTTAGTTTTTGTATCGCCTGCCTGTGCGATTTTGCCCTCTCTGCTCTGGCGCCTGGGTTTTATGGACTTTATTGCAGGTGAGCACCACGGCAGCCAACCTGTAAATCACTGCTTACGTAGGGCGGCTTTGTCTGCTACGGGAAGCGAACCGTGTGAGTTTGTCTCGGTCGTGTGCGTGTGTGGAGCAGCAGCGGTTTCACCCCCTCTCTCAGAAGAACGGACAGCGTCGCGGACACACACGTAGACACGCAGGCACGCACACACAGACACGCACATACGGGTCTCCCTGTGGCGCCTGTGCCTCGGGTGGAGGCAGGTTCGGGTCTCAGAATGCTGGGGTGACGGGTTTCCACAGCTGTCCGGGGCAAGGAATGTGAGCCGGTCTGTTTGTGTACGCTGGCTGGTGAGGGCCACTTTACGTCTCTTTCCCCTCCGCCAACCCTGCTTCTCCCTCCCTCCCTCCCGGCATAATGGTGGGGTGGAAAGGAACTGATAAAGGCGAGGTGTCACAACATTGACTCAGTTCTGCA
The DNA here is from genome assembly GCF_013368585.1 of Megalops cyprinoides. Taxonomy (NCBI): domain Eukaryota; kingdom Metazoa; phylum Chordata; class Actinopteri; order Elopiformes; family Megalopidae; genus Megalops; species Megalops cyprinoides. The sequence continues at coordinate 16,954,226 of NC_050605.1, forward strand.
AGAATGAATGCAAACTTGGAATGTTAATATTAATGACTTGACTACTCAGTTCATCTAAAAATTGAGAATAAAAAAGAATAGAAGAAAATACATTGTGAAATATAAGAGAATATATGTTGCATATGTAAATTTATTGCAATTCACATTTTTATAGCTTATTTTCACTTATCATTTTTAGTTTCTCCTTCCATGGTTACATTGTGTTAGCTAAGTGAAAATAAAGCCAATGGTGAGGAGTCCTGGGAGGTTGAGCACAACTAGTATGTTTGCATGTTTGCATGGAGAAACGGCATCTTGGCAATCCTCTCTCATTCTTAGACAGCATTTTATGAATGAAGAGCTGTGGTACTGTATCCTGGAAAAATTAACAGGATTATTTGTCATAAAGCAGATAATTGTAATGCAAAATACTCATGCTGAAATTGTTGCATATTTGTCATGGTGTTACCACTTTAATTATTCTTGTCGTTTGGGCAGTACAGGGCTGTGGTGGTTTTAGGAACATATGGTTTGTTAAAATGTTGGCTTATTAATTTCATTAATAGGGAAGATGGACACCATGTGTGGAAAAGGTGTTTCACTTCAGACAGGTGAATTATTGCAAATAAAGTTTGCTGTCATACTGAATTAATTTTTAGTGTTCACTCCAGCTTCTACAAAATTCCCATCTACTTTATTCTTTTTCTGATGGAATATTTTTCATCTGTATGCCTCCACAATGTTGTATTTTTCAGGTACAATGACTGTGTCCTTTCAGACTTTATCTAAAACATAAAAATGAATAATACATGCACCTTATTAGGGAATGACTTACATTTGTGCTTCACACCATAACACAGTTTTGTTCACGCTGTTTCCTGATGTTACTTGCTATCGCACCATGTTATGCAAATTCACATATGAAAAGGAGCAGCTGATAACTGAGAACTAACTTGCAATTGTGGGTGACAGAGAAAAAAAAATCATCGGGGAAAAGGGGAAGGGGAAGTTTGCGAAACGTTACCCACACTGACAGATGTGCCGAGCGACCTCCCATTTTGAAGCAAGGGGACCCCTCTGAGGTATTAGCTTTCACGGCTCATGATAAACCATGAATTAGGCTACTGTTTCTTCACCACGTTAGTGCACAGCGTTTTCATTGCTGGTTAGTCCGGCTTGTTGTAGTTAGCAAAGGTGTTTTTGTGACTTGCATGCAGTTGCGTGGTTATGATGTGTTCAGTTTTGGTCCAAAGCAAGGCCATGTCCCCCAGGCCCATGTGAAGGAAAGTAAGAGCCAATGCTAAATGACTCTTGTCCGTTCAGAAGGAGCAAAAGAGGAGTTGTTTGAAAGCTTCATTAATAATCAGGGTAAACTGAGACGTTAGGGCACAGTCCCCTGAGTCATGGGCCATGATCTGCGCCATTTTCTCTGGCTGTTAGAGTGAGTGCCTCTCCCCAGGGACTGGGACTCAGCCACCGTGGGTGAATAAGGCAACGGCCATGTAAACAAATGATGACATTTATTCAATTTCCTCTGGCTGGATTTTTAAATACAAAAGAAAGGGTTTCGGAGTAGGGGAGTTCTACGCTCGCTTCATTGGTGATATAAACTTTTAAAAAATCGATGCGTTAGTAAATGACTGATGCGTCACCTATCCTTTTCTACTCATCCCCTCTGGATTCTCACCTTGTGATTCCCATTGATTATGTCCCTCCTTTGCTTGCTTTGTCATCTCTCAAGATCAAACTAATATCTCTCTAAGGATCCCTTCCTTGTAGTGGTCTCTCTTAACATTACTCTGCTGTAAAGCCTCACTCTCAGCATCACTGCCTCGTAATATCTTCTTACTCTTCGGATCACTGCACTGTAATGCCCTATCTCTTTCAGCTTCATTGCCCTGTAATGCCTTCTCTCTCTCAGCATCGCTGCCCTGTAATGCCTTCTCTCTCTCAGTATCGCTGCCCTGTAATGCCTTCTCTCTGTATTCTGTAATGCTGTAATGTAATGCTCACACTTCCGCCCTTGTTAACGCCCTCCTGTCTTTGCAGGCATCGGGCCTGTGCTGGGCCTGCTCTTCATACCTCTGATCGGCTCGGCCAGTGACCGCTGCACCAGCAGCTACGGCCGGCGCCGGCCCTTCATCTGGCTGCTGTCGCTGGGCGTGCTCCTGGCCCTCCTCATCATCCCCCACGCCGACGTCCTGGCGGCCCGCTTCAGCTGGGGGGGCCGCGCCCTGCAGGTGGGCTTCCTCATCCTGGGGGTGGGGCTGCTGGACTTCTGCGGCCAGGTGTGCTTCACCCCTCTGGAGGCGCTGCTGTCAGACCTGTACCGCGAGGAGGAGGAGGACTGCGGCCAGGCCTTCGCTATGTTCTCCTTCATGGTCAGCCTGGGCGGCTGCATCGGCTACCTGCTGCCGGCGCTGGACTGGAGCGGCGGGCTCCTCTCCCTCTACCTGGGCGGTCAGGAGGAGTGCCTCTTCTCCCTCCTGGTCCTCATCTTCGTGGCCAGCGTCCTGGTCACCATGAAGGTGTCGGAGGAGCCACCCTGCTGCGCGCCGGCCCCAGAGCCCCGCCCGCCGGAGCCGGGGGGGCGGTGCGTGCCCCGCTCCTGCTGCTACCTGCTCAGGTGCAAGCTGCGGCTGCTGAAGGTGGGGCCGCTGCTCTGCCTGCTGCGCACCTGCTGGTCCATGACCCCCGCCATCTACCGCAGCTACTGCCACCTGCCGCGGGTGATGCGGCAGCTGTGCGCCGCGCAGCTCTGCAGCTGGATGGCCGTCATGTCCTTCATGCTCTTCTACACCGACTTCGTCGGGGAGGGGCTCTACGAGGGCGTGCCCAGCGCCGCCCCCGGGACCGCCTCCCGGCAGCGCTACGATGAGGGTGAGTCGGTCGGTCGTGTCACACCTGCCCCATCCCGCCCTCCACCCCCCTCACCTCTCTCACCCCCTCACCCCCCCCACCCACGTCACTGTGTCTACACTGCCACCTCCTGGTCACTCTGCGCATTGCAGGCTGAATGGCGACTAAGACCTCGGGGTCATTTAATTTACCAGGATTTGCGAGCTGGTTAGTCACTGTCATGCTTTCTTTTGCTCCTCCACGACACTTGCATTTCTTTCCGAATGCCAGGAGTTTTGGATGTTACCTGGTGACGTGCATCATTGCCTCCAGTGAATGTACACTGCAGTCGTTTCTCTTGTGAATGCTTCAAAAGCAATTGTTTTTTACGACCAATACATAACCATGAATAAATGTCACGGGAAGATAATATCGACCTCATTATGGTCAGGCCGCAAAACACGGGGCCAGGTTTCATTTGTTCCAGTAAGCGATCCTTATGTATTGTGATTGCTGACAAAGGGCTGTCTAGGAAGATACAAGGAAGTCGTAACTTTAATTTAGCCTGAATATCACAGCATGTGAACACACGTAGCAGTGGTCTTGAACTGAGGCTGTTTCTGGGGTTTTTACCGAATGACTGAGAGTGTCTTATCTGTGTCTGATTGGGAGTGAGGATCCTTTGCAGATCACTGAATTTTGTCCTTCATCCCAGTGACACACACACACACACACAGACACACACACCCACCCCCACCCGAAATGTAGATCTGAAGTAACATTTGAGGCCATCCTGCACTTTTCCATGGCTAATCTTTCTATTTTTTAAATGTACCTTGGACTCATTTTAGCAAGATATTTCATAACAGTTCATGTCCCGAGCATGTCGCTCTTCCGCTCTGAACGTAAACACACGTGTGCTGTCTCCAGTCCTCTATGAGGGGGGGGGGGGGGGGGGGGGTGGTGGGGGTGGGGGACCCATTCGCACCTGTCCTCCCAGCTCCATCCCAACGGAATACGATCCCGAGCACAACCTGCTCTGAGGAGACCCGTGCGCTAACCACTAAGTGAAACATCAGGATGACAGATGGGCTCGAACCGAGGTGCCACGGGCCGAGTTTGTCAGTGCGAGCTCTCGGTATGCGGAGCGGCTGTCCCACGGAAAGAGCCCTGCTGGCCGCTCGCTTATCTCCGCTACGGCAAGGAGGAGAAGCGTGAGGGGAAACGGCCCTGTCTCAGATATGTCTCTGTGAAGGAATCGCCCCCCCCCTTGCTGTTTGAACACTGAATTCCTCCTCGCCGGGCGAGAGCTCTGCTGTGTCTGGGTTGGATGAGGGAGACACTTCCTCTGTGAGCAAACAGTTCCTGTGCTTCGCCCAGCGGTGCTTTATCCAAATTTATTTAAGGGTCAGCGCCCGACCGCGAGGGCTCGATATGGCTGGATAAAGCTGTTTGCTGACTTTTCAGGAGGTTTGCGGGGCTGCGTGTGAACTGCAGACGATACGCCCGCCATCTCTCGTGTGTGTCTACGGAGGTTAAAGACAAGCTTGAACCGGCGAATCGCTGTTTATGTACTCTGGATAGACATGTCATTGTTCTGTCTGGTTATCAAGCACAGGCTTCCCTGAAGCCACATCTAGATTTAAACAGAAAGGCACAGGCACTGAGCAGTAGCAGGTTTTAGTGCTGATACAACTGTACTACTTCTCACTGTTTTATTATTATTATTATTATTATTATTATTATCATCATCATCATCATTACTGGGGCAGTTCAGCATTGTGGTAAGGAGTATGGTTCATTACCCAAAGGTTGCTGGTTCAATTCCTCTCTGGAGCACTGCTGCTGTACCCTTGGGCAAGGTACCTAACCGACAATTGTCTCAGTAAATATCCAGCTGTATAAGTGGATAATATGTAAGAACTGTAACCTATGTAAGTCGCTCAGGACAAGAGTGTCTGCTAAATGCCAATAATGTAATTCAATGTGATGTAATTACATGCATTTAGCAGACGCTCATACCCAGAGCGACTTCCAGCACAACAGAATATAAATGTACCCATTCATGTTAAATTAACAACAGTATCAGACCAGGCTAACAACACTCCAGACCAGTGAGTGCGGGCATAACACCACTCAAGCCCTACCACAAGTTAACTTGGGCAATCTGACTAGGCAACGGAAGCTATTCTGTTGTAACATTAGCATGTGCATTTGTAGCATAAAGGCTTGAAACCCCCCCCCCCCCCCCCCGTCTCTCAGGGATCCGCATGGGGAGCCTGGGGCTGTTCCTGCAGTGTGCTACCTCCACCCTCTTCTCCCTGGGCATGAGCCGGCTGGTGCGCCTCTTCGGCTCACGGCGGGTCTACCTGAGCAGCATGGTGAGCTTCACCGTCTCCGCCCTGGTCATCTGCCTGTCCAAGAGCGTGGTGCTGGTCACCGTCATGTCCGCCCTCACGGGCTTCGCCTACGCCACCCTGCAGACGCTGCCCTACACGCTCACCTGCCACTACCACAAGGAGAAGGAGGTGGGCCCCCCATCCTGCTCCTGCACGCACTCTCTGTCCCTCACTCATTAACTCTCATTCCCTCCCCCTCTCTCTTTCCCCTGTCTCTCTCTCTCTCTCTTTTTCTCTCTGTCTCCCTTTCCTTCTCTCTTTTTCCCTCTCTCTATCTCTCTCTCTCTCTCTCTTTCCCTTTCTCTTTTCTCTCTCCCTTTCTCTCTCTTTCCCCCTCTATCTCTCTCTCTCTCTTTCCCTTTCTCTTTTCTCTCTCCCTCTCTCTCTCTTTCCCCCTCTCTCTCCCTCTCTCTCTTTCCCTTTCTCTTTTCTCTCTCCCTCTCTCTGGTCTCTCTGCATTTCTCACTCTCATTATGTCATACTAATTCCTAACATTATTATGCCCTTATTTATTTTTTTATTTGGGGTAGGGGGGTTGTATGTTGATTCGCTCGCAGAAGGCAATCACCCTGATCAATGATCTGAGAATGTCATTTTAACGTAGACATACCAGGCCTTTGACCTAAATCTGCTGTCACAGACATGTTGTAAAAATGCTATACATTGTGTAGGAGTGAAAAACCAGCCAGCATTGACATGTATTTTACACTGTAACTTATACTGTATCTCCAGGCATACAGCTGGTTTGTGAGTGTTTAATCAAACGCGGGTTTTATTGACAGGTTTTGGTTTTTTTTTTTGGTTTTAGGTTTATATGCCAAAAAGCAAAACCAAAAATGCGCATAAGAATGGGATCACAATCACAAGGGAGTCAGTGTGTTTGACAGCGGAGGACGAGGAGGGCGGGCTGCACCACAAGCGGGGCGGGGCTAATGGCCACGCCTACTTCAGTGGGAATGGCCCCGGGTACTACGCTTCGCACAGCCACAACAGCTCCGCCCAGGGCTCCGCCTCCTCAGAGCTGGAGGACCACGGGAAGCGAGGCGTGGGCCTGGACTTCGCCATCCTGGACAGCACCTTCCTCCTCTCTCAGGTCTTCCCCACCCTCTTCATGGGCATGATCGTGCAGTTCACGGAGTCCGTCACCGCCTACATCGCCTCTTCTACCATCTTCGGCATCGTCGCCATCTACCTGGCCAACCGCATCGTCTTCGACCAAAGGGACCTCAAGTGCTGAGGGAGGAGGAGGAGGAGGAGGAAACTGGGACAGGAAGTGCATCTTTGAGTGTGTGTGTGCGCCCCCCCCCCCCCCCCCACTACTGCCTTCTGCATGGAATAGGTCAAGCATTTTTTGACAGTACTGTGGAAGGTTTGTCCTTTGTGTCAATACATGAGTTTTGTTTGTTGGGACATCTCCTGGTTAGTCCCTGTTTCACACCCTGATGGACAGTACTTGTTATGTGACTCAGTCCTGACCACCTGACCCTCCTCGGTTCTGTCCTTGTTGATTTCTACTCAGGCATTCAGACATTTACCTCCATCGCCCCAGAGGTCACACGAAGCCCTCAGAAAAGCAGGAGAGATGGCAGATCCAGCAGATTTTGTTGCATTTGGCTTGCAGTTCTGATTCCTGAGCCCCTTCTTGGTGTTAAAAGTGTCATTTTGTACAAAAGGTTGTCTCCCTCAGTCCAGGTGGACTTCAATCCTGCTGCCGATATGACCCCCTGCTCCTTTACGGTCAACATGGATAGGCTGTGTGCTGGTTTGGATGTTTGTTGGTTTGGTATTTTCACCCACTTCATGACTCTAAGTCATGACAAATGAATGGCTCGTGTCCATCAGTCCAATGGTAAGCCTAAGCCTGTCGATGAGCAGATGAGCTGTGTATTAAAATTCTTTATATAGTTTTGGTTTTAATGTAAAGCACAGGTTTACTGTATATATTTTTGTATATAAGAGCATATATTTATATCCCTATGGGAATTTTTTATGCAACCTGTTTAGGTGAGGTCAACTGTGTGCCTGTGGTATTGCTAGCATTAAGTGGGTTGTGGGAGCTGTTTGCCATTTAAAGAAAATTTTCAGGTTTTTTATCATTGTCATTTATTTATATATACTGGGACGTTACATTTCAACAGATGACGCATAAATACTTTACAAGACGTAATTTTTTAATATAACATGCCTCTGATGTCGGTTTATATCATATATCTTATATTAAAGATGTCATTCCTCAGATATTCCATATTTGTGATTCTGGAATATGTGTTGTATTCTGAAGAACTTTTTTTGTGCACGTTTTGTTTGGTACATTGGGTTTCTCTCTAGAGTTTTGACCTCCTATAGATGAGTGGTTTAAAGTCCAATCCCAGGACAGGACTGTTAAGAAGTGATTCACAAATGCTAGACCCCCACATTAGATAACCATGAACAAACGACCAAAACATGCTAGCAATACTTCAGGAATGCGGGGAGACTATAGGTTACTGAAAAACCTTCAGACTTAGCTTTACAGCAGTCATCTGTGCCGAGTCATATTTTAGAACTGTACTGTATGCGTCTCTTTGTGAGGTCACAGTGGCTCAGTAGAGCAGTGCGGGTCAGGGTTCAGGTTAGAACTAGGACCTACAGAGCCCTGCAGCAGCTATGGGGAACCAGTGCGTGACAGAGAAGGACTTGTGGCACCCAAAACGGTTGGCCAGGACTCTCAGGATAAGGGGCGTTGTCACGGATAAGAGCTTTGCCCACGCATGAACAGCACAAACGTACTAACTCCAGTCTTCAGACTGGATGTACTTTTCAGTTGTTACTGGGTATTTAAATTGTTTATCTGCGTATGTAGGTGTGCTGTTATTTTTTTTAACCAATCAGGTAGTTTTATTTGACCATTTGTTCTCTTGTTGGCATATCATTTCTTTCTCATCCTTTTCTATTTGGTGCATCAGTGCTCAGATGTCAGTGTGAGTGGCACAATCATACAGCTTTGTTGGGTTTATGAATAGTCTCTCTTCCCTTTGGCTGTTAAAGAGGTTTGGTCAATACTTGGCTTCCTTGATGCTCTGTCCCTGTTTTAATGTTTGGGAGCAAGTACAGGTTGGGGCTTCTGGGTAATCCCAGAGCAACACGTGGTAACAAGCAGGGGACAGCAAGTTTAAAGTGCACAAGTATGAATGTCAACATTTGTTTGTGGTTTAGCTTCCACAAAATTTGACACGTTCTCCCAAAGAGAAGGGGGGGGGGGTTTACATAATTTGTTTCCTGGATTTGAGTAGGTGTGGCCAGGTTTAGCGCAGCTGAGTATCCATGCACTTTGATGTGAAGTCTCTTGGGTCTGGCAACACTAGACCTTCAAAAGTGCATTTCTGAATCTTGCGTTATGGAGGGCCCCTCACCTCCGCTGTTGGAGTCTTTGAGTTACTTTTCTGATTTTGAATATCTATATTCCATAATGGTTATTTACAGTATAATACTGTATCACTGCTTCAACACAGTGTTTCTTCCACTGTAAAAAAAAAAAAAATGCTTTGTTTTTGTACATGCATTAGCAGATGTCTGTGAAACAAAGTTCAATATTTCAACAAGTGCCTGAACAAATTTCATCTTTTTTTTTTGTAAATACTGTAGGTATCTATTTATTATTATAAAAAAAATCATAAGCACATATTACGATTTATAAATTTTGCCTTCTTTGGTGTTGCATCTGTCAAGATGTAAGGGCAAAGGCTATTTCTGTGAAAAGAAGTGTAAATTATTGTTTCTTTTGTATAGATGTGCGGTGAAAATCATTTTCAACATCATAATTTATTTGTACAATGTGATTTCAGAGTGCTCTGCGGGTCAGCCAATGACCATCGCCAATAACAGCACCCTCACAAGCACAATGTAATGCCAAATGCCATGTGTTCCACACACTGTTCTGTTGTGTATATCATAGTGCATTCATTATGAAATAAGTAGAGTGTCATAGCATCTGAGTATAGGTGATTAATATTTTTGAGAATAGAATACTGAAAAAAGGTGTTCTGCCTCTACAAAAATCTAAATAAATTAAAATAGAATTCTAATTATATGCTGATTGCTGTCTATTGGCAGTCTTTGGGGACTGACATCTCTCTTAAAATTCAAATCCTTGTACTTGCCGTAGTATGTGGAGGTTACAGTCTGTCTGGCTGCGGGACCTGGCTCTGTATGCTTTGTAAGTTCACACACAGGCATTTTTGTAGAGTTTTACAAGATGTGGTCACACTGTGACACCAAAGATTCTTGGCTGTTTCCCTCAGGTCAGTACATTGAAGCCAAGCTGAACAGGAAAAAAGCAAAGGTTAAACAAAACAGTAAAATTGTCCATGAACAGGTCCACAGTAGCCTGATAGCTGTGATTCATAAAGACTGTATTTTTTTTTTTATAAGGGTGGGAAGAAATAGTGAGTTGCATGGATATTTGAGAAGAGCACCAATGTATCAAGACTTTTAGGCTACGATTATGTTAACAAAAAATATACTGAATGATTTTTCTATTACTGCTACTAGAATGCAGGATGTGTAGAAATGAAAATTTTCAAAAATGAAATTCATTTGGCTCTTACTGTGACTCTGACATGCTAGACAAGTGCAAGTACTGTTTAAGTGAATGGAAATGTTTGGTTTTAATTTGCTTTTACGCTGAACTTGAACCATTAGTACTATCAGTCACTGGTTTCCATATGTTTAAAAGTCATGATTTAAAGGTAAATTGTGTCATTTTCCTTTCATATCATGAGTGCAGGCTTGACTGACATGGGCATCATCCTTTTTAGGTCAGCTAATATGTCACAGTTACGGTTTGTAACCACTTCTCTCTTTTTCTCTTTGTGCTTATTACCAAATTCATTCCAGTAGTCCATTCTCTTTGGAAATCACCATTTCAGTAAAAACTGTTTGAACTGTGTTACTTTATACATGTCGCCGTATGTATTTGTCTGGTCCCTGGCATGTGTATCATGTGAGATTGAACCCAAAGGCCCATTTTGGGAAAGAATTTTTTTCTGCCTCGTGCATTCTTACATCAGGGATCCTCCCTTTTGGGCCTGCATACTTTAAAAATGTACACAATATCAAGACGTTTACTGTGGTTTTATCTGGATATACGCCAAGCTTGTCAGTGACTGACTGTTTGCCCTGGTTAATTTGTCATCATTTTTTAAAATTGAAATTCATCGTTGTAATCTGGAAAACATTGTAACATATTGTGAACATGTCAAGCTGTTCTTTGCTGCCCGTTGTCTGTGATTATCCATTTTTCTCAACTCATTTTATACTGAAATAAATATACTGCATTGTAAAAAAGGAAACAGAATCGATTTTTTAACTTTTCTTCGCTGTCCAGTTTCAGTAGAACTGTACTATGCAGCATAACGCTGTTGGAATTTGCAAAGACTATTTTTTATGATTATGTTCTGTTCTTAAGTTCAGCGGAGTTGTTATTCGTTCAGCTGATGGTTCAAATCATCTGTCACCGTATTGAGATGTTGCCGTGTGTGCGAAATGTACCCATTTAAATTATTTCCTATTCCGGGTCCGTTTAGCGTAAATATTGTCTAGTGGGAGTTCTGATGCAATAATTGCGATGAGGAGTACTTAACAACCTGTGATCAATGATGCTGGTTCTAGCATTTTATATGAAACAGCGCCGCTCTTCGGAGCTGCGAAGGTACACGGTATGGCCCGTCAGATTCGACACCTGCGGAAGCGCGTAAGGAAGCGCGCTTCTCTGACGCACGGGCATTGCCATCGGTGAAATTCAGCGCAAGAAGTATAAAAGTTTCAGCATGTATGCACGTCTTTTTTTGGATAGCACTAAGATAATGTTCTGGTCCAAGTGCTCGTTCTTTTCACGTCGCTAATTCACTTGAGAGGACACATTTTTAAAAAAAATAATAAATGCAAAAAATACCTTTAGGAGATAGGCATTTGAAATGTATCGCAAAGTAAACTTCCTGAACAAACAGCAAAGGAAGTGGCTCACAAGATTGCCATTGCTCTCCGGTGACTCCTGGACTGTTTTTACACCTCCATTCTAAATAAGGAAGCAGCAGCCCGTCAGACACATGACCACCGGCCCAATTTGGGCTCTGCCAAAGTGCCCATCACATCCCATGATCGCTCAACGCCACCCAATGAGGCTCTCCCTCCCCCGTCTTGCCTGTGGAGTGACAGCATTCGATTGAACTCCCAGCAGACTTGACATTGCAGTTCAGCGCTTCAGCAGTCGCTGGCTTGCAACTTTTTCCTCTCTCTCTCTCTCTCGCTCTCTCTCTCTCTCTCTCTTCCCCCTCCCTTTCTACTTTGTTTCGTGGGACAGCGGTGGAGTCAGAGTGATGTCATATAAAATGCGGGTGCCTGGCAAGGTGAAATAGGTTTTTGGGTGAGTGGCGTTCTCCACGGCCAGCGTTGCCTATCGAGAGAGGCGTGGAGCTGCAAAACATGGTAATCACCACCATCACCACCTCAAGCTCTGCCGCGCTCTCTCCGTTTTCTACTCCACTGCTCTCGGGCTTTCGTTTCATGCCCGAAACCCTGATCTGCCTTCCAAAAATAAGCCTCTGCCACCATGCCGAAGGAAGAAAAACAAGAAGAGTGGTATTTTTAGGGCCATTAATTTTGACCACGTGCCCCGAAGGTAAACCGGATGGCCATTGCGCAGAGGCGCCTCATCAGTATGTCCTACGAGGCCAGCACGCGCTGGACGTTGACTGCGATTGTTCTCCTGGGGTTCCTAGTGGGGATTGTGTCATCATATCCGATTCCAAGCAGGACTAATGCAACTTTACTGGAGAAAAGATGGGAGACCCTGTTCTCCCGCTCCATTCTGGGGGTCTCAGGGGAGAAATCGGACCTGAACTGGGAGAGTGACTATTTGCTGGGCATCAAGAGAGTACGGAGGCTTTACTGCAACGTGGGCATCGGGTTCCACCTTCAGGTCCTCCCAGACGGCAGGATAAACGGTGTACACAATGAAAACCAGTACAGTGAGTTTCACCAAGAAACGTAATGCAATCGCCTACACATAGCATGAGCGGTAGCAAGTAATTACGACTCGAACCGCATCCTTGTCCTTGTAATTTTGCATGATATTTAAGCGGCCGCACAGGCAGCATTGAATGTCTCCAAAAGCAAAGACAAATCTATTAAAAAACCACGTATCCATCAGTGCTAAATATCTTTCCCAGGCTCAAACATGACATGAATGCTTGGACGAATTTAGACACCAACTTATTTTTACACTGGCTCCTGCGGCCCAGAAACGGATAGTCATGCACGTCCGAAGCTGTAGTTGTGATGGATATTCTGATAAATGAAAGAATAAATCTCTTGTGTGAGCAATATACAGGGCAAAGGCGATGCATTCATAAGAGAGACCTGCAAGATTACACCACCCGCCCTCACAGTGCTTGCTGCTGTTTACCCCATAAGCCATAAACTGTGCCGAACTGATTGGTTTCTGCAGCCGTGTATAACTGATGTTTTGTCTAATTAGGTCTAATAGAGATCTCCACGGTGGAGCGAGGAGTGGTTAGCTTGTATGGGGTGGAAAGTGACCTGTTTGTCGCAATGAACAGCAGAGGAAGGTTATACGGAACGGTAGGTGTTCACTATTATCATCATTCCCTTCTGTTATTGTTATTCTCCTTTCCTGTGTGAAAATGACGTAATTACGGGCTTTTATTAATCTATGTGTATTGTATTTTGTATGTATGAGAGTGCTTTCATTTCGGCAGCGAATTACGTGATACCAATTCAATGTAAATGTACTCCGATGTGTAGTTCGTTCATAATGCTTTATATTTTAAATATAAGCTTATATTTTCGTTCGTCCGTGCATGTATTTGTCTTGTATACCCAATTATAAAGCTGGATAATGCAGCGCCGAGGTTTGACATGTACAAGGAATTCGTGCGTTTATAAATTATTAATAATTATAAATATTTCATCACAAGCCATAGTGTTGATAATAATATAATAATTATAATAATAGCATAATATAACCGCGTAATGATAAGCATGTACGAAACAACGTAGCCTTCTGTGGGGTCTATAAAATTATGTTCGATTGATGGATTTATTGGGCATTCACGTCTGTCGCTTGACTTAAGCAGGAAGCGTCAGTTGTTAGTATTTTGAAAAGACTAACGTGTTAGCAAAGTATTTAAACGTAACAAAGCTGCGCCCACGTTCGGCCTTGCGCGATGACACGGTGTTTTCGCGAAGAGGTCTCGTGGGGACATTTTTCTTAATAAGTGATTCATTTGCGTAGCGTGAATCCTCTGTCCGCCGCAGTAATACAGAGAGTGAGGCTTACAGACGTAGTGCACACAGGGCAGCGGAAAACAGACAGGCGTGGTATTGGCAAGAGCACCTCTTACAATAATTCATTCATTAGAATTCCGTGAAAGCTGTTCGGTTTCAATAGTGAAAGAGTGTTTCTAACATGACCATATACTTTCCGGGCAGGTACAGTTGCCAGTGGTTTCTAAAGCCCAATCAGCCCGTTAGCGCATCCTTCTTGTGGCACTGGTTACCGCAGAGAGTCGAGGCGCGCGAGGTAGGCACCGACTGGGCGTGTGGGTACCAAACGCTTTTTCGCAGAACAGTAGATCATTTAATTAATGCAGTAGAAGTAATGTGCGATATATGCCACTGTCGATTTTGCTCGGACATTTTTTTTTAAATCAGCATCCCCACTTTGGAATGAAATAATTAATATTTCACCCGCAGACACCCGTGAAAATTAAACGCACCTCCAACTGTAAAGTAGTTTCGGTCGTTCACATATCAGTATGTCTTAACCATTGACTTTCCTGACGAAGCATGTGTTTAAAATACTGTGCTTGGCTGGTAAAGGGATTTCGAATGTCAACAATATTAGGCTACAGTGAAATATTAGTTTTACGGAATATGGCTTACATTAAACGAGTACCTGGTACGGTATTTTTGTATAGATATTCTTAAATAAAAGACAGCTGGAAGAACTGATTTTTGCTGAGCAATCATTTCATGGAGAATTGCGCAGTTGTTGCGTTATTGCTGCTGTAGCTAACCTAATTGCTAATTTTGGCATGCTAATTTAAGAATGATTTGACATTATATAGTTCAGTGTTGATTGATTAATTGATTGATATTGCTTATTTGGATGTTACAACATACATAGCATTAGATAGAATATAGATATAGAATTGTTCTGGGAATTATTGCCAGTACTGCTAATAGGCTACTCTGTGGGGGTGGTTGTTGGGGGAGGGGGGGGGGGTTGCCCAAATTCTAAAAAAAAAAAAAAAGTCACTGCAGGCACCGCCTTTGATGCCTGCATTACCCTTTTGCCACCATGACTTTAGCCTTAAAGTAGGGGTCCTCTAAGAGAGGATGGAGATACACAAATAGAGAAAGGGTACGTTAGGATCTCCACTGTGTATTACAGTCCGTTATAGGCTCTGGCTTGGAGGCCGATTTTCATGCCTGTGGCTGCATTACTCAAAGCTTATTTGCAGGGCAGAGGAGTGGTTGTGGTGGAGTGAAAGACTGACTGAGAGTTTAGTCTTTATATGTCACTCAGTACAAATGACCGAGCACACATACACACTCTGCGTGGGTTTTTTTTTGTGTAACCTGTGCCTCCCTTAAAAGTGTGATTAACACTGTTATCATTGTCAGTCTCCCATTGCTGTTCATTCTTTTGTCATGTATTCATTTGGGGGGGTAGTCTTATCCAGCGCAACTAAAAAGGCTGTCATGGCAAGATATGTTAAAGTGCCTTTCCGTTCAAAGCAGACAATCAAACGGTGACTAAGTGCCAGAGAGCAATTCAGCTATTGACTGTTCAGTGTGCTCACCTGCATATTAAAGGACTAAGGTGCAAACCTTAGTCATTTAGCAGATGCTCTTATTCAGAGTGACTCACAAAAGTACATATGAAAAAATTAGGCTAAGAGTAGAGACATTACTATCATCAGTGTCAAAATGAATTGTAGGAGTACATATATAGTTGTCCATTTTCAAAAACAACCATTGCATTCCTTGTTGGCATAAGGATGAGGGATGCTTTGATAAAATTAACGCTGTCAGCAGACAAGCTCATGTGTGGAGATTTGACGTAAATTAAATTCAGAGACAGCTTGGAGTGCAGTTCAAAACAGCAAATAAAAATTGCACTTAATCATTTTCCCAGGGGACTGAAGATAATGAAAGAAACAGGTTGCTGGACTTTGGCGAACAGTTTCTACTCTTCTACAATCGCCCGACTGTGGGAAATTGGAGAATCAAATTTTTGATTGGAGAATCAAAAATTGAGAGGAGTGGAAATGTTAACGCGTGTGTGCGTTCCACGTGTCTTTGTGTGTTTGAATGCGTGTAACCACCTGTGTCTGTATGTTCTGTGCCTTGCCTATACAATGCTCCGTGGCCTGATGCCTGTCCCAGGCCTGTTAGCATGGCATTTTTATTGACCTTTTGTCCGTTGCCATTTTCAGGCGGTCTTCCACAACGAGTGCAAGTTCAAGGAGACCCTGCTGCCAAATAACTACAACGCCTATGAGTCTTCCGTTTACAGGGGCTTCTACATCGCCCTCAGCAAGCACGGCCGGCTGAAGAGAGGAAACAAGGCCACGCCCGCCATGACCGTCACACACTTCCTCCCGCGAATATGAACAAAACTTGCAATAACTCACTCATTTGCACATGTGGATGTTCTCCCAGGTAATATATATGTATATATACATACATATATCACACACACAACTACAAACTGACTGCAAAAATAACACTATACATACTAGTATTTATTCTGTCTTTATATATGTATATTTGGGTAGCTCACTTTGTATTAGAACTTGTGTAAATGCCATACTTTGCTGCTTATTATTTTTATTAACATTATATAAGGAGCAAGAGGCTCTGCTGACCTCTTCACTTTACATGGGTGCTTGCCATAGCTGGCCGAGACTCCACCCTGTCATTGGTCATGACTGATATCCTCCGCTTTTTAGAAGTGAAACGGATACTTTTTATTACCTCAAACAGCCACCTCCTGTCTGAAAAGGGATGCATGAAGTTATGCTGAATAGAACATCCGCTTACTTGACCCCCCCCCCTTATTTTTTAAACCCCCCTCTGCCAAGAAATAGAACGTTTCCCTGTTTTTTTTTTTGCCCCCCCCCCCCCCCCCCCCCCCCGTCACCATTGTCACTGTCAAGTGAGGGAAATGGAAGCACTTAATCTCAGTTCCCTTGCCATGTGATGAGATGGTGCCTTAAGCTTCCTACTTGTGGCCTCTCTGCTTGCATTTGAAAAACGCCCCCCCGGCGGTCAGAAATAGGGCTGACACGCTAGCCACGCGACTCCTGGATACCCCCCTGGGGGGGCGGCTCTGGCCCAATTCCTAGAAGGCCAGGAGTACTTTCAGTTTATATTTTTTCCATAATTAGATAAATTAAGTAATTGAGACCCTGTGTTGGACAGAGCCCAGAGGAGCCCAAAGAGGTTGATTTTGGGAAGCCAGGAACCAGAGATCCCCCCAGGACACCCACGTGGGTGACCTGGACAATCCTGGCTTTCCATCCCCAAGCACTGATACTGTCAGTCCTGGTATAGCAGTTTTTTTTTTGTTGTAACTTTACTCCAAACTGTCAAGGTGTTTGGACTGAAAGGTGGAGCCTTCTTAATAATTTATTTAACCATAGCTGGAAAAATCCTACCAATGAATTTGGTCATTGCTGTCATATTTAATCTAGGTGGGTGCTTACCTAAATTGTTAATGTTCAGTTGAAAAAATGGGTCATGCAATGTGTTAAATGTAAGATTGCAAGCACTACAAGCTGCTCTAGGTAAGAGGCGCCTGCCACGCAATTAAAAAAAAAAAAGTGTAAATAACGATAGTATAAACCACTGGGAAAAACAGGAGCTTTTCATTGCTTGTTTCACAGTGAATGATCGAGAATGGCTAAACAATATTTCATATTGCACAATCTGGCTGTCAGTGATGGTCTTGATATTTAGGTCACAAAGACTGGTCTCATGGGTCTTTTCTCCTGCCTAATGCGTTTGCTGCTCTGTGGCTTGTGTAAACTGCTCATCAAGTGTCCTTGGACCGCAGTACCTAGTGTCAGCACCGGTCCCTGTTTGGAGGACGAGGCGAGGGTGGTTGCTGCGGTGGCTGTAGCTGGGTATTATTGCAATGTCGTTGGGGGTTTGACAGCGTATGCCGTTTGCAGCGCAAAACAGAGAGACGCGATGCGGTTCTTCCAAGGGCTCTGACAGGCTTGTAGTTTCGTACCGCACGTCGGCCCTCCTACCCGAGCGCAAAGGCCGCTCTGCGTGACCCCCGAGCTGTCCTCCCGCGGAGCAGAAAAGGAAACGTGCCTATTTTAACCGGGAAAAAAGACTTATGGGACAGTGCATGCGGCACCCCCTGTTTGTGTAACCCTGTCAGAATGCGCATCCCACCGGGGTGGCAAGGCTACTCCCCACATACCTGAGCAGACCCCCCACGGGCAAGTTGTCACTATAAAAGCCGCAATGGAGCAGAGGCCTTGAGATTCCTGAAGTGGCCGGGAGCATCTCCTCGCTGCCCAGGCCCTTTTTAGGCCAAGGTCAGAGCCAAAGGCACTTAAGCACTTCTGTGTCCGGCGGGGGGGGGGGTCATATCTTCAGGTTGCCCCGGTTACCTTTAACGCCTCAATTCCTTCCCCACTTGTCAGTTTATTCCTTAATTTCTATAATAATACTGCACAGCTAAACAAAAAATAACAATAATAATAACAAAACCTTGCACGGATGAATAAGTCTGAGATACTGAGTGTATTAAAATTACTTGTAAATGTTAATCTGTTTGTTATTGATTGGAGGAAAGGAAGGGACTGTTCTGGACCTCCCATTTGCAATGTGGTTCGATGAGTGACGTCCCCGTCTGTAACACTGTGTTTAACATTCAAAGCAGGACAAGCACCAATGTCTCGCGCCTGTGTCTTGGAGCACATCCTGAACGGCTGAGACCGTGTTATGCTGCTGGGAAGGCGGCCGGGCTGCCTATTGTCATTTCCGAATGGCTGAGAATTCCTGTTCCTTCTGGGCTGCATTTTTGTTGATCGTCAGATCTGATTCAATCCAGAGTGCGGTGAAATCCGAGCGTTTTTTTTTTTCGGGTGGGTAGGTGGGTGCACCCCTCCCCACCACCCCTCACCCTCTGTGCTTTGTTGAAACGGCAGCTTTTTTGCTGCTGGACCCCACCCTAGTGAACATCCGAGTCTGCTCTGGAGGGGGCATCTGCAGGCTTGACGCAGTGAAGGGAGAGTAAAAAAAAAAAACAGCCGAATCACAGAAAGACTGTTTTTTTCCCATCATTCTCTGCTGCTGCTGCTGCAGCCCCTGAAAGATGTGGTGAGATCAGTTTACTGCACTTCGGAGATCACCTGGCATTGTCTCACCCTGCTATTTAAAGAGATAATCCCCCGTGGACGATCACAGACAGGTGTCTGATGTTTGGGGAGGGGGTGGGTGGGGACCAGGGGAGACCCGCAGTGATCTGTAGGAGACATTCAGACAGTAGTCCCAGTCAGACACGGTTACTCTCCCCTGGGGTGTAACTCCATCTCTGTGTAGCGTATTCACAAACTCCCAACAATGTAACGTAAAACTAGGGGTGTGGCACCTGGTGTGAACTTTATCCAAACAGGATAAAGGGTGCATTGGACTAGTAATGGAGGGAGGGGGGGGGTGTGTCCACGTATGGGGGGTGTGCATCATGTCACAAAGTCACTGAGAATCTGTTGGTAAGGATTTGCTCAGTCTGACTGGGTCAAATTCTGCAGAAAGTAAAACACTTTCTAAAGAGACAAGTTAAACTCCAGAAGCCTGGGTGAATGTATTAAATGCTGTTTAAATTTGCAACAATAGGCTTTTTACCCTGATGAAGAAAAAAAAAGAAAATGGATAAGATCTTTTATGCTGATAGAGTCCAGTCTTGTCTCTGTGTATTTGAAGTAGAAAGTTGTGAATAGAAGAATGATAAAAAAGGAAAGATTAACTGCATAATGATGGCTGAGGAGATTCTAGCTTCTTCAGGAATTGTGCCAACACCCTAAGCTGGGAGAGGTGTCTTTTACGGTACATTGTTGCCAGAGTGGTTGGCAACAATGAATAGAGCATTTAACCACATTGTTGTCGGCCTTGTGGAATTATCTTTTAAACGCCAGTGAAATATAATGGCCATAAGAAGAAGAGAAAAAAAACTGCTCCTGTGTTTGTTCAGGGCTGTCGCTGTGGACTCTGATAAGTGGAGCGTACTGTGTGAGTCCAAGTGATGACTGATGGTAGGCGTTCGTCATTCTGTGGAAAGTCAGCTGCAGAATGCACGGTCGAACTGTAGCTTGTGTACATATCCGTCTGAACAGAACGCAGGATTGTCTGTCTGCTTCAGTCAGTTTGGGACGTGCTCCGAGGTACAGTGGGGTGAACATTGATCACTTGTCAGTCTAAAAATGACTCACCGATCCTTTCCAATCCTCCTGTTTGTACGAAAAGCAAAGGAGAAATGAGACCCACGATGTGAATGTTCACGAAGGTGACGAGAACCTTGTTTATTTATCTATCTACCATGTATGTATTCAATTCATAGTTTTTTTTTTTTTTGTTTTGTTTTGTTGGTTTTTTTTTTGTGCCGGTCCATATGGGCAACAGGACACAATGCTTTATGACAATGTTTTCGGACTGACATTGACACGTTCGTGCGTGTGAGTATTTCCCTCCCGCTCCCTGGGGGGTGGGGGGTCCTTGCCCTGCGCTGTACGCCTTTATCTGAAAGAGGCCCGGAGCCGTAGGACACGGAACACACCGTGGAGCGACAGCAGGAAGAGGCCGCTGCTGCCAGACCATGCCAGGCTGAATTATGGGAGGCCTCGGGCCTGCGATTCACAGGGGCGGGGCGCACCGTTCAGGGCGGGGCACCTCAGAGGGGGGCGGAGCGGCGTGTCTGTGTGTGTCGGCATCCTTTGTGTTCGCTCAGTTTTGTATTCCTGCACTGAGGGGCGGGGGGCGGCGTTTCCTCCCGGCCCCCTGCCCCTCTCTGTTAACATATACCTCACCTTCTGCCTTAGTTCCGATTTGTTACGATGATTGTAAATTAGTAGGAAACAACAGACTTCTCCAATCATTTGTTTCTGAAAACTAATGATTATAGTAAGAATACTAATATATTAAAAAAGTGGTTTTCCTTTTATTTTTGTACGTATGTGCTGTGCACAGCAGTCTACTGTATTCCTGAAATAACAATAAAAGGTTGTTTTTTATGGGTTGTTGCGTGTATTTTTTTACTACTTAAAAATTATTATTAAATTATTTTAAAACAATTTAAGGTTATAATATTATTATTAGTAACAGTATAACTACTACTGGTAGTAGTACTATGAATAACCATTTAATTCTCACTGCATCCAGGGAGACTTACAGTTTGTGCAATAAAAATGTAATATTAAATTAAATCTTGAATAAAATTTGAAAAAGGTACACTTGACTGGATGAGAACATCATCTTATACATGTAAAAATGGAAATAGCAGAAATTAAATACTCACTCTATCATATGGGTTGTGAACAAACTCAAGAGACAAGCAGCTGTAGTATTACAGCATTAAATGAGAATGAGATGTTGACAGTAGTAGAAATATGGAGGCTGGTAGGGTTAGGTGTGTGAAGAGCTACGTCTTAAACGGGGTAAAAGTTGACAAGAGACTGCAGTGCTAATGTTTGTTGACAGTTCCTTCAACTTCCACAGCTGAGCGGTTCGGGAGAAGGCAAAACACAAGATGAAAAAAGGCAAGAAGTAAAATACGTTACGCCGCCAGAATTGCGTCAGCCAAAGTAAATATGAAATTGAACATCAAAGTCCACTGCTTTGCCCTGCAGTTCTGGTTGTAACTCGGATTGACTAAGCCACGCACTTGAGCCAATGAAAAGCCAATGCGAATACTGTGCGCTGAATGAAACATTTATCCCTTTAATTGATAGCATTCCAATTGTTTTCAAAACCACAGGTAGAGACCTAGAATCGACAACTTTCACTGGTCCAGTTTTATTTCGTAAAAACTCATCTTTAATTTCTAAATACCGACATGCAATGAATCTGTAAAGAAAATGACCTAGGACCAACTTTCATGAAGAACATGGTTAAAGTATTTTGTAATGGACATAATGCATGCGAAAACAGACTAATTTTTCTTCACTGAATACATCGTATTAGGCTATGGAACATCACATTTTGCTTAACCACCTTTAGTATTTCAATCACGCCCGCTTTACCTTAGGAACGCAGCACAAAATACGGAGGACAGCGTGGATCCAATATAAACTAGCTTGCAATCAAAATAAACCACCAGAATGAATTATAAATCAGAATACTTTTCTCTGGAGGTGCACATTAATTTCCACAAAACTCCTTTGAAGATTTGACGGATATAACGACAAAATCACTGGTTTCGAGTGATCTATTAATCGAACTCCGCATTCAACTCATTTCACGTGAATGAAGGGGTCTGTCGCTTGATATAATTGGAGGTATGGCTCCCTCCTCTGGTAAAAATAAGGAAACGCGAATTTGCTTCGAAGAACGGCTGTCCGTCACACCTTAAAAGTTCAACCAATTCTCGGGACATTTTTTTACCCTAACATTTATTCTATGGGACACAGCATTGAGCATTACCACAGTATTGTAAAGGCGATTTTTGCGTAGTAAGAACGCTTGTTCTTGAAACACATGAAGGTTGCCCTTATAGAAAATTGTAAACTAAGTTGTAACTAAACTTGAGCTTCGGAATCGTCATGTTACCAGTGTTAAATTCAGACGCTTGCCCAACACAGCTTTCAGTATTGTGCTTGTCATTACACATTGTTCTTTTAATATAGTGTTATTATTTGATTTATACATTTCCTTGATTCTCGGCCCGGCAAAACTGACATTGGTAAGAAATTGTTTGTTTATAAACCATAGGTAAATTTTAATTTACCCACTGGGCAGGCAGTGGCCTCTTCATCATCAGGTAAGGTCTACATAATCCATGTTCAGAAATATAAGTTGTAAGTGCTGTACTGCTTACACAATATAATTGACAACAGGCTTACATGTTCCTGGTTGCTGTCTCTGTCTTCACGTCCAACAGATAATTCAAAATGAAACGCGCGCAACTTCCAGTACACGCGTATCATTCCCCTTCTCGAATATACACAGTGTGTAAAGCATTACTTCAGTAATGCGCGCGTCTGAGAATTACAAATGACCTGCTAGGATTCAAAAGAGGTTCAAGAGCCTGAGTGGGAGGGTGACGAAAAGTAAGCTGGTTCACTTTAAATGGTGATTGCTCAATGCGTAACCGCTGTGCGCGCCCGGACCAATTACCTTCAAAGTAAATAGACAGTAGTGGGAAAGCCTTCGGATTCTCGATGCCCCTTCTTCCTTCCGGTGCTCCCTTGGGACCTCTACACATCTGTTTAGGGGGCGAGTTTGGCTGTCACTGATGCGAGCGAGGTGTGGACACTTGTGGCTTTAAAAAGCTGCCACTAAAACTTTGGGGCATCAGAGCAACTTCGGTCTCTTGACAGGGAATAACCAACAGTGGATTTTCCAGCTGCAAATACAACCTTAGGACTCTTTTTTTTTATTGTGATAATTTACACAGGGACTCGGATCTCTCGGAGAATCATGTGGAACGCTGCGTCTAGCCCGAACATGCACTCCTCGTTCATCGCGCTTTGCCTGGCCGCTCTTCAGTGCTTCAGATTGGTGGACGCTTTCCCCAACCCATCTCCGCTAGTCGGGTCCAACTGGGGGAACCCCAAAAGATACGTACACCTGCAGACATCGTCGGACATCAGCAACTTTTACTTGGAAATCACTTTGAGTGGTCAAGTAAGGAAAACTACCAGCCGTAGTTCCTACAGTAAGTATACATATATGTCAGTTAATAACTTTTTATAATTTAATTGGTATAGGGAAGTAATGAATGACTTTTCATGTAGTCTGATTACAGTTTTTCATATGTATTGCATTCATTTTAGGCAAGCTTTTATATTGGAATAAATAATGATTTTGGTTGGGATGTTTTATACTAAACAGGATTATTTTATTGCTTTGCATTTTAACATCTGCTAAATTCTTATTTTTCCTATAGTCTTTTAGCAAAAGCTATTTGCTCTGATGAATTGAGTAATAATTGTTATGTATTCACTTTTATTCCTCAGATTTGTCTAATCCACGTTTCTTCCTGAACAGGTGTGGTTTTGCTGAAAGCGGAAGCAAGAGATCGTCTGGCAATATTTGGCGTGAAGAGTAACCGCTACTTATGCCTGGACGCCGAGGGCAACCCTTTCAGCTCTGTAAGTAACTGACTTCCAAGTTTGCGCCAGCAGAAGTGTGTCATTCTTAGACGTTTTGCGCAGTCTTCGAGAGAAGTAGCAGCCAGCGTAATCCAATTTTAAGTTTAAATCCGCTATTTCTTTTACTTGCGAGAAATAAATTCATCAGATATGCATCAAATATTAATTTATGATATATTTATAAATGGCCTTTTTGCATATGTATACTACCACGCCTGTCTACATTACATTACATTACATTATTACATTATTTTCATTATTTAGAAGACGCTCTTATCCACAGCGACTCACAGAGGTTACAATTTTTATGTTATTCACTTACACAGCTGGACATTTACGGAGGCAATTGTGGGTTAAGTACTTTGCCCAAGGGTGCAGCAGCAGTGCTCCAGTGGGGAAGCGAACTAGCAACCTTTTGGTTATAAGCCATACTCCTTACCACTGTGCTACACTGCCACTGTCTACTGTTAGAAAATCTCGAAATACATTTACACCATTCCCCTCCATTGTATTGCTTACAAACGAGTGGCCAGGATTATGTCAGGTGTGTAACGGCACACCATAAGCAATATTATGTCCTTCTGTTCTTCAGACTGTCTGCAGCAAGGATGACTGTCTCTTCCACCACAAGCTGCTGGAGAACCACCACGACGTGTACTACTCCTGCAGGAGCGGCCTGCTGCTCAACCTGGAGGGGGCCAAGCAGGCGTTCGTGGCCGGGCAGAACCTGCCAGCCTCCTCCCTCTTCCTGTCGGAGAAGAACACAGTGCCCCTGGAGCGTCTGCTGCACAGGGAGAAGAGGACCCGGCAGGTGGACCCGTCGGACCCGCTGCGCATGCTCACCCAGCCCGGAGAGGGCTCCGACTCCCAGGCCTACCAGGACCAGGAGCAGGAGCAGAACCAGGACGGGGACCCCTCGGAGCCGGGCCGCGCCGTCTCCAAGGAGACCATCACCTCGGCCTTCCATGACGACCCTCTGCAGGTGCTCCACTCCATGAACCCCAGCAGCCCGCGGATAACGGGAACCCTGGGCTGAGAGGAGAGGCGGGGGTCGGGTGCTGGGGGCAGGTGTGTGGGGGGGGAGGGGGCAGCGGGGGTGGAGGGTGAGAGTAGGGGGGTCTCTATTACAGCTGGTCTGAAAAACCCACTGATTTAGATTTTACAAGCTACTACCAGGAGAATCCTTCTGACGACGGTACCGGACCTTTTACCTCTCTTCCTGTGTTAACAGCATAGATCCCGGCAAGTTTTAAAGCTTCCACTTCAGAATCTGTATCAGGCCACATGAAGGATGTAGACTAGCTGGAGCAGACTGAACCATCAGGGAAGGCAATACAAAAATACTGCTTATGCAAGATTTCGAGATGCACTTTGACACATTTGCATTACTAAATGGAACATCGTGGTATGTTTTTTTTCCTCCATCAGGAGTCTTATTGTAGTCCATGAATATTGACAGCTCATTGTGAGAAAAACTTTGTTTATAACCAGGAAGGAAGGTAATATTGTTAATATACATGATGTACTGAAATCTGTTTTTTTTAAGTGTACCCTGATGCCAATATGAAGATAGTCAGTACTTATGTCCTTTCACCCAATTTTTTTTTACTCAGAGTTAAACTTTAAACGGGGGACCACAGTGAACTTAAAGCTGTTTTAATATGGTCTTTATTGCAAAAACACACCTGTGTTGTCCTAACAATTTGTTTTGTATTTAACTGAAATGCACAATTCATTTTCACAGTAATAGATACTTTGTGTGTGAAATTACAGTTAAATTAAAATAGTTGACCTGTAGTTGCAATAACCTCCAATACTGGAAACATGAACAATTAAAATCTTCCAATTTTGAGACCTTTAGAATATATAGTTAGAGGTTGTTACATCCATGTCATTATATGCCAGCAACATCCATTAATAACATTTCTGTCAGGTATCTTTTATGCCTTCAAGGCATAGCCTACAGTGGATGTGAGAGGTAAAAGGTTCTCGTTGTACACCATTTTTTAAATGGCAGGTTATTCTCAATGGTACTGTAGTGCCAAGCTCCAATCTATCTTTGTTAGAGAGGGATTAAAAATCCTTTGTTAGAGGTGCTGGACACCACCAGCGAACAACACATCAAACCAAGTATTTATTTATTTAAATGTATTCATGTATTGTTATTTATAATATTTATATGGATATCTTAAGATTGGGTAAACATTTTTATGTATTTTTTCTTTTGGATTCTTACAACCTTGTTGAGAAATAAAAGATATTGAATATAAGATGCTGTGTCATTTTACTTATTTCTTGCTTCTTATTATCCTTTGTCAGTTTTGCTAATTATGAAACAGGTTCAGTGACACATGTACTCTTTAGCAAAACATATCAAACATTATCAGCATCTGCATACAAAGGCCTCCTGCTGAAGGCAACTGCTATTCGTTTGCCTTAAATAATTCACATTTTCAGTTTAACATTGACTTCCTGGCTTTGAAATTTGTGCTGTTAAGGTGTGTGTTTCATCTTCCGGTTTAGTTTAGAATTAAAAGGGATACATATGGGTGTCACGGCCCCGCACACTCTGTTCCAAAAATAAATATTCTGTTTACTATTTTTGGAGCATCTGTTTTACTAACTTTGGTTACTGTGTGTAGCTATTTCGAGAGCGAAACGCAGGATCGTCGAGCTCCGCTCTATGTTATGCAGGATCAATGACCAATGCCTGATATGTTTAGCAATGACTAAACCAAACCATCAGTACAAGAAAGGGCTTGAGAATACCTGAGTAAAAACAGCAGAATGTTACATGGAATGTGTTAAGTAGTATTAAGTGGCAGTGGTGGCAGTGTAGCATGGTAGCATGGTGGTTAAGGAGCGGGACTCGTAACCGAAAAGTTGCTGGCTTGATTCCATGCTGGGGCGCTGCTGCTGTGCCCTTGGGCAAGGTACTTAGCCCACAATTGCCTCAGTACAATATCCAGCTGTATAAATGGATAACATTGTAAAATAACTAAACTGTAAATGATGGATAAGAGCATCTGCTAAATGCCAGCAATGTAATGTAATGTAACTAATATCAAGGTCAATGACAAAGTCTTGGGTAATTTCTTATGATGACCTGCGAAATCCACGTTAAATATAGATGATCTGACAATCCCATCCATTTTTATTCTTCAGTGCAACAGCTTTTTGAATTATTTTCATGTGAGTTTATTTTACTGTCCGTGAACTATAACTTCATATAAATGCACGCAGCTCGGATGTGGCGCGTTTGTGAATCCAAAAGGTCGCAGATGTGCAAACAGGTCACAAGTCACATGACTTGCAGCTGTAGGAAAAATCACTGGTGGGATGTGAACGCTCCCACATCGGATCTGTCTGAAAACAAACAGGTTTTCCACTCACAGGTTCCCAGAATCGCATGTACACCTGAGTCTATTTTTAGAGCCTGGGTTGTTGTCCGGTCTAGTAAAGCTGTTGATGTTTCTTCCGACGAATGGTAAAATGTCCATCGCTTCATCGAACACTGCGGCCACTGCGATCTCTATCAGGATTCCATGACATCATCACCCCGCGTCTCTCTGGAACACATGTCGCTGCCACCCAGACATGTTCCATCATTGTAACTGCTTATTGTGGCCTGCAGGCACTCTTGTCTTTAAATGGTTCACCCACTGGAAAACACAGGGACCCAAAGCCTGTTCATCTCATGTCAGGAGCGTCACTGTTCCCATTCTGGGCAACACAGAGAATCAGAGAGCGAGAAAAGGGCTATTCACACAACTGGGGAAAATGGATGAGCTGGGATTGCTCTGAATTGTTGCCTACAGCATGGAACAACAATGCATTTGGCTTGTCTCAGCAACAGAAGGGCAATAGTTAAATGGGATATGATCACCAGCGCAAGTTCACCCACTCTGTCCCCTACATCAGTTCAAACAACCATTCTTTTACTAATAATGTATTTGCAAATTGTGTACATTCTAACAAACAGCTAAAAAAACTCCTTAGATACACACAGTAGGTTAAGGGCTTCAAACAGAAAAATCCTCTATGGTGTATCCCATGGGGGGCTCTCCCCAAAGGCAGGATGTTATGAGTTCATCTCCATCTCTGTCACGGCTTTGCTAGCCCATCCTTTATAAAGACGATTTAAGAAGACCGAACAACCCTGTCGGTTATGCTAATGGCAGTGAACCTGTATAATGAGTAATTTTATCCTCTCACTTGTTCAGACACCTTTACCCCAGTTTAGCGGTGGCAACAGTTAAGGATGACTCATGGTAATTTGTATATTGCAGTACTACCGGCCCATTGACGAAAACAAGGGTTTGTTGTGCAAGCTGCTCCTCATTCTGCACCCCGAGGGAAAGGCATTCTTACTGAGAGCTGGTGTGTCTGACGCTGAAGTGGAGGTAGGAGAAAAGAAGATGGGGCAGAAAGAAATGCAGGATAAGGCCCAGACATTTCACACAACTACACTGAGTGTATGTTGAATGTATTTTACACATTTTTTAACCCAATTAATATATTAAAAATATATGTAAATTATTGACTTTTTTTGGTATTTGCAACATATTTCTGCTTTGTATGAATAGATTTAAATGTATTTGTAATATATTCTCAAGCTGAACAACGTATTTCTCATTACATTACATTTCATTTTTGCATGGGAAAACATGCACCTGATTTAATCCAAAGGGTTATAACAGGTCTACTGCTATTTCAATTTCAATTTTACTGCTAATTTCAAAACAAAATGAACTTCTTTGGATAAAACAATATTTATTAGTAAAAAAAACACCAGTGTGTTTCAACCTAAGGCTGTTGACCAACCAACAAAACTGTCACAGCATTGATAGACCAACCAATGAAACCACCATAGAAATAAAATTATAAAATCAATTTGATTGATAAGGCAGGGGGAAGCAAAGAATATTCAGAGAGGTGAGGTTATGATCTTTATCTGAGGGAAACGGGTATGGGTAACAATGAATAACTGGAAAAACATTCAGCTAGCCCTAATCCACACCTGTAGTCCTAATTCACACCTGTAGTCCTAATCCACACCTGTAGTCCTAATCCACACCTGTAGCTCTAATCCACACCTGTAGTCCTAATTCACACCTGTACTCCACTTTTAGCCACCTGAAACATGTGGGTGGAAGGGTGGTGGAAATATGAAACACTGAGCCTGCCAGACCAACAACTGACACCATTAGGGGCAAGTGGATTTTCTGAGAAACCACTCAAGCACTTCTAACCTGTGCAATGTAGTCAGTGCAGAGGGTTTAAGAAGAGAACCAGCAATCAGGATGATAACGGCTGGCTGAATCACACTGTTAGCCTCCAGCTTTCCAACAGGGCAGCTAAACTGCTATTGAGAGCATCCTTCACAGAACAACATTACATTTGGAACCCAGGTAAGACTGAGCTCGCTAAACAAAAGACAGAGCACCTTCAGGCATTCAATGAACCACAGGTAGTGATGAGAGTGAGGCTTCTTGAATCTCAAAACAGGTGGAGCCACCATATGCTGTTGAACAGTGATCTGTATTAACCAATCAAAAGACCTAACGCTCCATAGCAGACCACTGTGATTGGTACAAATCAGTGCAAAACAGCAAGTCAGTGACATCACAATAGCTTGACTCATTTCGGGGTTCATGAGGCCTCATTTGCCTATCGCTTGCTGAATGCCAGACATGGCTCATTATAATCCCGCAATGGCCTCCTAGACATCGAAAGATTTAAACGTTTCACATAACAGATGTCCCAGGACAGATTTGTACACACTGTCGTCAGTTTTTTTCCCCCACAAACTTCCATTCACAAACTAACTAGTAACATGCAAGCATTTCACATTGTTTATCAATGTAGAGATAAGAAAACCAACAGTCTTCCACCCTCCAGCTTTTCGGATGAGATCCGTCCCTTTCACCACACAAAGCTTTTCCTTTTGCATCATCAGTGGGACCAGCAATGATCTAAAACTCACATGCGGAGGTAGGTGCAACACACACATTTGTCTTCACTTCCGATTGTCCAACATCAACATCCCATTCTAAAACTAACAGACCCTAGCTTTTAATAAACAGACATTACAGTGCTTTCATATATGTTTCCTAAGTGTCCTTCAGGCTGAATGAGGGGATATCTATTCATTTAAAATATTAGTGGCTCCGCAAGTCTGTGATCCAGTATTAGTTTTGCCCCGCGCTTGTCAAAGGGTTTTAACTAACGGATTTCTGCATGTTTAGGTAACTGTGTGCATGGTTTGTGTGCATTCAGTCGTGACCATGTCACCCAGCAATACAACAAATACAAAACCAAAAGAAGCCATGAGAGCATCTACAGTGAAAATGGTCAATGTACAACCATGAGAAGAAAAAAGAACCTGTCAATGTGTAGAAACGTGTTCGTCTGGTAGTGCAGCCGCGCTTCAGAGCTGGATACTTTTGGTTTGTTTCACAAATTTGAAAAAGTGACTTATTCCTCATAAAACCATCAACAGTGCAGTTTTTCTACGTGCCCCACCATACAGTTTCGGAGGGGATGTACAGTTTCACAGGATAAATATAGTAAGAGGCGAGCCGAAAAAAAGAAAGGCCAGGCGCACAACAGTCAATCAGTGATGACCAAACAAGAGCTTCAGACTGCAGTAATCAAGCTGCAATAGGCTGAGGGGAACTGAGGTCAAAGCAGAAACGCCAAGTATAAACAATGACATAGCACAATCACAGCCTGAGCGCAAAATGTGTTTCAAAAAAGCAAATCCACCTTTACAGCCTTTAAGAAGACTATTAATCACCAGGGCAACAGAAATGACCACATACAGTATGTCGAATTTTGATGTCTTAATGCAATTGGCAACCTGCTGTTCATGAGAACCCCGAAACCAGCTTGGTGATTGTCACGTGACACATGATGTCACAGTGGAGGCATGAGGCCGTCAGAACGTCTATCTGCACTAAAATTCTAAAGTAAAAACCTGATCTCATCTCCAGTGACAAATTCATTTGAGTAGCTTCTGTGCCAAGTTTCTGTTTTTTTATGTACTCTGTGAGAATGTGAGATGCGATTTCTTCTACTTGTCAAATTTCAACCATGCTGTGTTACATCACTGCTTGGAAACACCAAATATGTTTAGTGATGCGAAACATCTTCACACTGTTATTACATTTAAACAATTTTCAAGATTAAAAGAATAGTTAAAACGATACAATTTTAAAAAATGACTTTTATTGTAATACCCTGTACACGTCAACTTTTCCTACAGCAATTACAAATGTTTTCATTGTAGAAGAGGTATGTGACTGAGGAACTAAAACAAAAATCCCTCCCTCAAGTCAGCCTTAAGGACTCGTTTCTGTGACCAGACAGAGCCTACTGTACTAGCCTACTGACTGATTGACTAGACAACCTTGGATGGGGTGGGGAGTAGTACAGTGGCTGTTAGGATGCAAAATGGCTCTCTCTTCTGGAGTGTGCCCTATTGGCCTGTGATGTGCTCTAGTCTGGAACAACAAGCAACAGCCATTCAGAGGAGGACAGTATCAGTTATGAACAGCCAACCCCCCCCC
This sequence comes from Megalops cyprinoides, assembly GCF_013368585.1. Classification (NCBI taxonomy): domain Eukaryota; kingdom Metazoa; phylum Chordata; class Actinopteri; order Elopiformes; family Megalopidae; genus Megalops; species Megalops cyprinoides. The sequence goes on from NC_050605.1 coordinate 16,985,405, forward strand.
ACACACACACCCCCCACAATGCCATGTCATCACAAACCACAGCATCGTAAATACATTCGGATCGGATCATTTGCAGTTACGTCTCAATCTCATTAAACAGACTTGCAACCCGGAGCCCCACTGGACTGCCACATGCTGGACCTTCAGGGAAAAAAAAAAAAGATCCATCGATTTGTTTTCTACACAATGATCGACCAGGTTGGAAACGATACGCTGTGTTTAGCCAACATGAGCACATGACCACTGTACACCACAGAGGAAATGACCAGGGAGGCCCTGCATCTGGGAGCGAGGCCATCTCTCTGAAGGCAGTGAGGCCGAAAGGGAAGGCCTGACTGCCTGGTAATACCGAGCAAAACCACAATGCCTCTCCTCAAAAAGACCTGCAGGGGCATTTTTGTTTTTTGTTTTTTTTTTATTATAATGAAAAACTTTTTTATATAAAGATCTGCTTCAGCTTGATCATGGAAAAAGTGCATTTCTGAATGACTCGCAAAGAAATGCTGAAGCTTCACTGTGGTTTCACTGGTGTCTTAGAGTTATTTCATGCATGGAGGAATCTACCATCCTGGGATGATCACATGCTAATTAGACAGCAGCGCTGCGTATTCTTCATGACAGATATGCTAAGCTATGGAAGAGCTCCTGTTGATTTCAAATGACTTTATCTTTTCTGTAATGGTCAGCAATTTTATCCATGCATCAGTTAAAAGTTTTAAAGCAGATAACATTCATTTTTTGGGGGGTAAGTATGTACTGAATTACAACTGGAAAAGTTTTGAGATAAAAGTTGGTGTTCACAGCCCTGTGTGCAGGTGCGGCGTTTTGAGTTCTGTGCTCTGGGTCCCCCTCCCTGCCCCACGCCCCTCTGCTATTTCCCCTCTTTGGTCTTCAGGTGGTCCTTCCGGTTGACGAAGACGCAGTGGATGGAGGCGGGCGCAAGTCCGCCGTCGCCGCGCCTCAGGGTGAAGACGAACCTGCACACCCCCGTGTTGGGACAGGCGGAGAACAAGTGGGAGGTCCTCAAACTGTGGGGTACAGAACAGTGCAGGTCCTCCACCAGGTAGCGGACCACCAGGCGCATGTAGGCGCCGTGGCTGACCACCAGGGCATGGGCGGCGACGCCGTGGAGCCCGTCGTCAGGCTGGCCGCAGGGGCACCCGTCTGTCCCGGACCCCGCCCCCGACGCGGTCCCCCCGGCCGGGGCGCTCTCCCCGTCCCGCCAGTGGTCGGCCGCCATGCGCCGGTACAGGGCCGCCATGAACTCATGAATGCGAAGCTTCACCTGGGCGGATCACACAGACAGCTCTTTACCCTCACTTTCCCCCGAAACAAACACCTGCCCAGAGCCGGTTCCATCCGGACTCAGCACGCGCTACCTTAATGAGCCAGATCCAAGCCAGGCAGTGCAGCTTCGCTCCGGCTCCGAGACACGTCCCCACCTGTGATCATCGCCTGCTTACGGCACGTCTACGCCTACTGTGACTCAACAGGGTCACATGGCACGCAACGCATCATCAGCAGCCCCAGTTATGATTGGCTGGGTGAAAACTGAGTCATCGGTCAAAAGACCATCCTCTGCTTTCTTGCTGGGTGCTCTCCATCTGAGTGGCGATCTCTTAAGACTGTTAAACAACATACAGATGGTTTTATCCCTTCTTCAACAGCAGTTGCCAGCTCCATTTAGGCTGTTATGAATTAAGGAGCCTACTTTTATAAATCTGTAGACTTACATCACAGACATGAGTTTGACAAAGACAAGACGATTTGCAGCTGGTTTTCTTGGTGTAACATCACCACCTAGTGTTCCTTGGAGGTATTGCTTGTCAAACCAGTTCCTTATTTATTTTCAGGTACTTCATAGCACACCCTTAAATAAGGATCACCCTTTAGCAGTTCATTCGTTTTTATTTGACTTTGTAGAGTGTGGTACCATATCATGTCTTCAGGTCACTTCAAAACAATTTCAATTATAACAAAGACGTCGGTTTATGTTAAATAATTTTGAATACAACAAAAACTGGAAATTAACATAGCATTTAAAAATGAACCTCACGCGAGGCAAAGAAAGGTAGAACAAGCACATTAAATACTGTATAGTGAAAGCTTATTCAGCTGGTAAGGGGTGATCCTTTTTCAGAGTGCCATGCTTGTTAATCATGTATGCCCACGATTAAAAGAAGGCATAATGATATTAGAATTCAGATCAGTTCCATGTTTTGTTTGAAGCTCACTGTCAGAGGGGTGAGAGAAGAGAGAGAGCTGAGACTGTGAATTGACTCTCTGCCCTGGATTGCTGGCTCACCTGCTCTGGCGTCTCCCCCCCAGGGGGCGTGAAACTGGGGCAAGACTGACCGGCAGCTTTCGCCATGTTCTTCAGGTCATCCACCGGCCTTCCTTCGGCAACCCCGAAACTCTGCACGGGAACAAGTGATTTCCCTCTCTGACTGAAACCTCAGGTGTACACATGCACATGCAAGCGCCCACACTCCTACACACACACTTTAACAAACCCCCCCATTGCTGTTTATGATACAACACGACAATAAAATCACATTCCTACAGCTGTACACATGTAGCACCCTATACACACTCACACACACCAAGGTATTGCTGGGAAACAACAATGAGGAACATGGCCATTTATTTGCGTCACAGAAGCATGTTGAGAAGATAAGCTAGCTAACAGTATTTACACAGCCTGCCTCAGGTCTTGCGGAGGTGGAAACACCCCTCCCCATGGGCTGATATCACTCACCCTCTCTTTGAGCAAGGGGTCCGAGACGATTGCCATGCCAGAGCAGTGCACATTGTTCTTCACAATGATATCTGCCGTCTGAAACACAACAGAGAAACAGACTCTGACCAACTGCGACAAAAGCCAGCCAACTGCGAAATACTGTCTGAGCATCCAAACAGAAATTTAACCCATGCAATGAGCACTGATTGAATCCAAATTCTGTTAACAATACACATATCCTTAATAAAAATGCTAAAAATATTTAGTGCACATATCAAATATGTGGACTGTAAGCTATATTGTGTAAGGAGGCATCTCTGATTCAAGTATCACCAACGCAACACTGCAGCACACTGTGATCTCCGATAACTGAATATACACTGCTGAAACAATGAAGTGGGAAATGTTTTTCACCTGTGCAAAGCCCCCCATCCCCCCCCCCCCCCCCCCCCCACTCACCCCACCCACTCAGAAGTGTGATTAATGATGTGTGACAAAAAAAAATGTTTGCTTTACTAGTAAAACAATGTAAAAATGTCAAACATGTAACAGAAAAAGCCTGCAACAGCAACACTGTCTCCCTCTTTCACCACCAGTCAGTCACAGGCCTCACCTGTTTGGCCCGCTGCAGATCGCTGGCAAACAAGTTGGTGAACTTCAGGTCCCTGAGGTAGTGTCCCACAGCCTCCGCCTGCTGCACCCCCGTCTCAGACAGGGGCAGGTCTACACCCTGACCTGGTGGGGTAAGATCAGCAACATCACCCAAATTAGCCCACATTTAGGACTAAACTACACAGATGAAGTGGGGACCACCCAGTCCTAGATTGTTGGGTCTCTGAAATTTCCCATGACTCCATGGTATACACTATTTTCTAACCATTATACGTTTGCACTGAATGCGATCAGTGGAACTCATACAGGGTTGGGCAATTACCATCCTGCCTTTGGCTGTTCTGGTTTTTGTTCTGTCTCACATCTTAATTGCCTCAACTAAGGAAGCCATCTTACTTGTACCTGTTAGAGCCGCAGGAAAGCAGCAGCTGTATGTTCTCTAGCTTTAGTCCTGGGGGCACAAAGTGTAATGCTGGCTCTGCTTCCATCTGCTTCTTATTATATCTGATACACGTGATTAAATACTGGACGTACACCGCACACTTGCACACTGACAGGTATGAACTCAAGTACAGGGTTTTGCAGCCATATTATGTACAATTCCAAATCTCCTGCACACCACGAGGTGTTGAACCTGGATCAGTAATCAATTAACAGTTTAACCAAACAGAAGTAATAAAGAGCTCAGCTGGATCCAGAAACCAGCAAGCTCTACACAGTCTGACCCCAGGACCACCGCTGGAGGAAACTGCAGCAGCTCATTGGTGGGTACTCTCTAAACCCTGCAACTGCCCGTGGTATACCTACGACATCCCACACGCTACCAGAGTGGGTGTCTGATCGTAGATGGCTGCATGTAACGTATATTCCTGATATTATATTCCAGATTCATGTGTAATGGTGAGGTCAGCCGGGTTCGCCTGCAGTGATGCAACAGAAGGGGGAAGATCCAAACAGGAAAATGAGGAGCTTGATAGGTATCTGGTTTAAGCCGCATGAGGAATTCAAAGTAACATTTCTGAGAATTCTCGCTAACAACGTTCTTTGGAATTTCCTTGTTTGGCCATCTAAACATGAACCTAATAATAAATTCCAATGTGACCTCTAGCCACATGTTATTCAAGAACCTGGATATTAATGTTTGAAAGTGCGACACCTAGGAATATGCGATATGAATTAATATTTGAGGATCAAACTGAAATCATTGTATATGCTGGCTGAATAATTACATTGGTTTCTTGAAACATAGAAACATGCAATATTTATACCTTGAAGCAGCTTGTCCTTATTGTACTGGGTTTCGCCACTAGAAATCAATAAAGGAGAGTGCGTTGCAGGTTAAACACGTGTTAGTTGCGTATAACATAAACACATGACATCCGACAGAGCTGAATACATATACAATGCTTAACACATCCCACGTCAAAGTTAGAGCAAAATCCTAGAGCACTTTCCCACCACGTTTACTAAGCCGCATCGAAGGAACGGTATGTAGGGCTTCGGTATTCTCCAGAACACCAGCTGACAGGCAATCGCACCAGTTAGAAGTTTGCAAGGTGAGACCAACAGAATTACGGCCCACTTGCTACAGCAAACAGTTCACATATTGATTCACGTTTAACAGCACTTCCCTGATCAAAAGCAAGACGAACCAGAATATAAAAAAAAATAATAATCATGCACTGGGCTTGAATAACTTGCAGACGAATATAGTGTGAAGAGCGCCACTATTACAGTATAGTGGCAAGAACTACTTCTGTAGCCATGGCGACACTTAGATTGGCTATCCGACACCAGGTACATAGCTAGCGGCCACAGGATTTCGGAAGCGGCTTACCCGGTTTACCCAACATATAGCTAGCCCCGTTCACTGTAACACATGTACCAGCTTTCATTTTTGGCTAAACACTGTCGGGACACAGAGTGAATACTTAGCCTCTTAATGTTATAGTCAGCGTTATGCTACGGAAACTGAACGTACCCATCCACTACCTTATGAACTAGCAAATCATGGTAGGATCCCTAAGCACATTCAGCAGCACCGCACGCTATTAGTTCGCACACATAACATCGGTTTGGTATTAGCTAGGTACAATCTACACCTACAATGTTATTAGCTAGTTAACGTTAAAAGGCAGAGCGGGCACACGTTATCAAGGCTGACGTGCGCGGACACACCGACATTCAACGGACAGAAATGACCGCAAACCTCCCAGTCCGGAAATAAGGAATAGGCCAAGACTACACAGATACAGTCACAACACGGAGATGTGATCTACTTACTGCCGGACTATTGTTATGCCGAATGTAAACATTTCTGTGCTTGATATGTGAGGTAGCTGGCTACAGTAACCTTTCCTGTCTCTCGATCGTAGGTCGCTAACTGTTCACCGGTCCCATTCGCATGGTATGCGGCGAAAGATGGTGAACGTAAAAAGATTCTCTACTCCCTTCGTGAATAATGGGGCTCCGCTCGGAACGGAGATGAACGGAAATGCCCCCCCCCCCCCCAATAAGGTTTGATACTCGACAATTTGTTCAATCTACTGACACGTCAGCGGGCGATAGGGGCATAGGGGATTTGCTCAAAGGAAATAAAACAATTCCGAGTTAATGGAGGTATTAGCCTATCTTGTGAAAACTCAAACATCTTTGATGAGGTACCACGGCGCGCGTACTGATGACGGAGGAACGCTTTCCAAAGTGATTGGCCGCTAACGCAGAAGTTCTCTTCACTTATAATAATGCAAATAATAAAGGCATTGCGAATACAGGCAATTCTCCCCTCCATAATGCAATATGTGTCTACAGTGACTGTAGAGAAGCTGGCCGACGCGTCCAGAAAAAACAAACACAAAAAGCACAACTCACAAAAACAATTTATTTAAAAAAAACCAGGAACAAAAGGAACCAGCCTTGAGCACACCGCTGGACAGCAGTAAGCTCATCACCAGTCACACACCTATATTTAACCATCCTTAATGAAGCGGGTTTAGGTCATCAATCAATAGCTGGTCTATTACAATTAAGACAGACAATGACCACTATAATCACAGACAATTAAACAATTAACCTATTGAGAATGCAATTGGGAATTGATAGGAATGGGCTCAAACACTGAAAAGTAGTAAATAGAAAGAGAAGGATCTTATTGGACATTTAAACAATCATTTAACAATTTTTGCGGGGAATACGTGAAGGCTCTTCAGTGGTTTCAAAACTGATGATGTAGGGCTAGACAAAGACGGCAGACAAATTTGTGTAAAAAAAAAGAAAAGAAATGGGGGCAGACGTAACTACCATGGGATTTGGTTTGTGTATCATAGACAAATCAAAATCATAGAATTTGTAAAGCATCATAGATTTCATACTGATGTTTAATGGCATTTTAGCAGCACTACCTTTGAAAGCTTTGTGTTCTCAAATTGTAACAAAAGAGATCAGTCTGATGTCTGTTTTTGGCAAATGTATTTAATGTAAGCCAATGTCTTTGTCATAATTATTTAATGTGATGTGCTCAAAAGTAATGTCACCCTCAAGTGAAAATGGAATCAGATAAGAGACCTTTCTTGAAATTGATAGTTGTTAATTACACAATCATAAAAAAAAGATTTCAGCCTCCTCCACATCAACCTCACAAGAATGAACAATATTTACATATCTATGACAATTTATTGTCTTTTTTATTGTTTACATTGACTGGATGTTAACAGCAAAAATGACTAATGTCCCTTTCAGGTGACTTTGACCTTAATATACTGTGAAGCATGTGTTGGGAGATGCCTGAAACCATGTTGTGATGCAAATGTGAATGATGTATTCAACGCATCATTTTAATTGACACAGCTGGAGATAATATAATATAGTGGTGGTAATATAGTTAAGGCCATTTCTAAATGCATGATGCATACACATACATCATAAAAAAACTGAAGAAAAATTAAAATACCAAAGCTAAAGGACTCTGGATACTGTGTGATAATTACAAACCATGCCTTATCTAGTGTACCAATGTGCCTGCATCATGGGCGGTAAAGCATGGTGGGTGTTTGCGAAACAAACCAGCCATAAAACCTAGACTGTTGTGGGAAAGACAACCACATGCAAATAAAACAAGAATAGTGTTTCATTCATGGTGAGTTTATTGACCGTACAGCATGCCTATATCCTTCACAACACTTTAAAAAAAATGAATCCTCCTCAAACAGGTCGATAAAGAACTGATTAATCACAGAGAGACTTGTCAATACTGAATTTAACACTAACTCTGAAACTGACTTGTTAACATACTACACCATCCATTCCCCATACTGGTACTTTGGGGGCGTGTGTCTGAGTGATCAAACACAGAACACCTGGTTGGGGGCTGCAAAGAACTGACCTATCACCAATATGCAACATGCAAGTCCTATCTGCCCAGAAACCATGGAAAACATATAGATGACAAATGATCAACCGTGCTGTTTCTTTTTTGTTTGTTTTACTTTTTTTTTTTTTTTACAGAAACTATAAGTCCCCCCCCCCCCCCCCCCGTGTATCTGGGTTCAGCAATTTCATGTTTCTATGGGGTTTCCAGGCAGAAAAAATTTCAGATGTTCTGTTTTATGAACTTGTGTATTTCAACTATGAAAAATACAAATTCTGTCCCTACTGGTCACCCAACAAGTATTAAAATTTGACACCCCCCCCCTCCATCCACCACCCCCTCAAACACCTCCTCACCTCCCTCCCCTGACCAGCATGCTGCTCACTTCATCAGTACAGCGCTCTGCAAAGCCCACCTCACTGTATTTACACCCCACACACCGCTTCACTTTTTTTCATCACTTTAATTTAAAAACAAAGAAAAAGGAAAAAAAAAAAAAACAGATGTGAGAATAACGTTTATGGCGTCACACTCTTTAAAGCAGAAGTTTATTTAACAGAGATTGTGCAACAGACATTATTGAGGTACAATGATGTGGTTCATAGGGGAGGGGAGCAATGAAGGTGAAATCCATGTTCTTCTCAGAACTTCATGGGTGGACGATGATGATGTCATAATTGTGCTGCGGACACACTCACTGGTCTGACCACCACTGAGAGCCTTGTGCATTCATGTGTCCGAGTGACAGGCCTGACCACGAAAACTTATACAGAATTCAAGCAAGGCCGCCTCATTTTTCATTTAGTGAAAGCTAAATGGACCGCTCACCAAATAAAGTATGACTGATCCCAATTCACCGACCCTTCAGTATGTCAATTTGATGGGTTTACACTGTAGCCTGTAGACTGTAGTCTTCACAGGAAAAATGAAATGAAAATATGTGAACATATGTGTGCACATATTTTCCCTTAATATTGCCCTTTCTCAACAGCTTCCCACTGTCTCACTTTTAGCACCATTACTCAATGTACATGATAAGCGCTGATTACCACAAATATTTTCATGCCCATAAATCGATCAATGAAGTTCCACGGGTGTATCAGTGTTCTTGTCCCCCTCCGCTATGTTTAAGTCCAGGCGGGAGCCACACATCCCTCAGAACCCTCCTCTGGGGAAACCCTTCCCCACCAGCTGACTGCATAACAGAACAATGACTTCTGCTTTGCCTTACAACTTTGCCGGTTCCCTGAAAAAACTGCAGAGTTGTGAGGTATTGAAAGACAGGGTATTTCGTTGATTTTTTCTTTTCTTTTTTTATGTCCAGTAATCCTGAGGTGTAGAAATACCGCATTTGCAGAATGTGACAGGAAAAAGAAATGAGGGGGAAAAAAGGAAAAAAAAAAGATAACAGAAACATGCTATTTCAACAAACTGTACAGAGAGCATTTCCAGTCGAATACTCAATTCAGGTTCTTCTTTTACCATCTACTTCAGTATTCAGTATTTTTTTAAGCAGTAAAATAATTATATTATAGTAAAAATGTTTATAAAATAGCAGCACACTCAAGTGACATCACAACTAGGTAATGTTATTTTGTGTATACGAATGAAACAAAATCATAGCTTTTTAGCAGCGCAAAAAAAAAAAAAAAAAAACTCAATACAATAGACTTGATGATGTCATCACTCCTTTCTGCCCTCTTCACTTTGGAATACATTATCTATACCCCGCCACATTTCACCCATTCATAAAATTAAAACAAAAAAAAACAAAAAAACTAACAAACAAGACAAAACTGCGCATTCATTTTTTTTCTGTTCGTAGCAATTTTTAAAACCTCAAAGCCACCTCAATAAGAAATTTCAAAATCTTAATTGATTTTCTGACCAGAGAACAGTAAAACAATAAAATAACATCGTTACAATGAATGGCAAGGGTGGGGTGTGTGCAGAGGATGCCATTCTGATGAGGCTGGTGTGGACAACGCAAGTGGGCTGGTTTACTACCAAAAAAACGTATAACACGCTAAACCCCACACTTCCCCTCCTACGCTGCCATCCACAGACATACACAAACCAAGGCAACACCACCCACCCCTCCAAATTCAAGAGACGAGACAGTCTCTTTGAGCCGGCCTCGAATTCTGCACGCCAGATGGCCCCCCCGTCTCTGCTTACGTGCTGTTCGCTCCACCCGCTATGCCTCTTAACTAACTGTGCTGACTTGCACTAAGCTAACCTGTGCTAAGCTAACTTGCGCCGAGCTTTGGGGGAATGCCTTCCATACCAAAGTTCACTTGCAACAGCTTGTCGCACTGCATTTCCACACCAGAACCACGCCTTTTTTTTTGGAGGCAGGCCCACGTGTCGGTCTGGCGAGGCCGTCGCCAGACTCCGCCCCTGAACAGGCGGACGCCGCCGAGCGACGCGACAGAAATCGCGCCGAGCTGGACGATCTGCGCGCAGGCGAAGAAAGGCCGCGCAGTGACACACGGGGGTGGGTGGCGAAGAACACACCACTGACTAAAACGTTACTCGATTTTGCGATCTTTAAAACTCAGTGAGTATTGCTCCTTGGTGTGGAGGGCCTGTTGCTAGCCCTGCCAATGTAACCACTGGAAGCAGCGTATCTATATGGTAGCACTGACAGATTGCTCAGACATTAGACCAGCAAGGGCTTAGGAACATGACGCAGCACAAAGGATGTGACAGCAGACAAAGAGGCAAGACGCTAAATAAAAGTCTGTTAAAAAGGTGGCTTCTGGCATAGAACAGCTGTCTTTTTTAAAGAACACAAATTGCTCTCAGAACATGTGCAAAAAAAAAAACAAAAAAACTATCAAATAACAAAAGTTGCTGTAACGGTTTTCTGTATTGTATTCTATCCAAGTGATTTTGCGATGGAGCAGACAACAATTCAAGTAAAATGAATATTTTTTTAATAATTTGATCAATAAAAAAATAAAACATCAAAAAAAAAAAAACAAACAAACCACAAACAAACAACCTAAAACAATAAATCAAAACTTTGCCTGTTTCTCTTTTTTAATTTTGCATTTTTAATGGTGGACTTGTTTCATTTTTTAACATAACACATGAAATGGTCTGACCTCTCTCCAGCTGACATTTTTGGAATGTTTTTCGGTTGGAATGTCCTCTATCACAGGTGTCAGGAATGACCGCCAACACCTGCGTGCTGTTGCCATGGGAACACCTAATGCGGGGAAACCAGCCCTACAAAAAATAATAACTCGAAGGAGAAATTAAACGACATCCCTACGTCCCCTCTTATGCTGACCACTTCATTTGTCCCTTGGGGAGCTTGTTTTCAAAGTGCTTTTCTATTGAAACGAGTTACACAGCAAGTGGTGGGAAGATGCTTACTACACGGAACTATAGAGGCGCAAAGTGTTCCCCCACTCCGAACTGCTCCCGCGTTGAACTTAAACAACAACGAAAAAAAAGAAAACAAATCAACTCTGATAACCAGGCAGTGTTAAATCTGCTTGATTCATGGACAGAGGACATGCACACAAACCCAGAATTGAAAGGTATAATCTGATGGCAAGGGGACTCTGGCCCTTTTCCTCCACCTATTCCCAGCCACCGTCTCTTCAATGTCTTTCCCCCCACAAAAGCAGCATGCTCTCGCTTCCTCTACACTCCTCTTCTCCACCCCAAAACTCCAGTCGCCCGCTACTCCGAGCTCACAACTACACTCTACCTGCTTACCCAGACTCCTGCTCTCTCACCCTGTCCACCCACTGACGCCCGGCTCGCCCAGCGTCTGTCTCTACCTGTCCATCTGTCACCCACAGCGCGGCAACTCCTTTCTCCCACTACTGAGGCACTAGCGCCCCCCTCTGGGGATACCCTCCTCCGTTACGGCGCTCCGCAACTGATAAAACAAAACAAACCAAATAATAAAATAAAATAAAGATATGCTGTCTTGTATATAATAAATGGCAATCTCTGCTTGGTAAATTGGCAACAAAACGCGACACACCGATACTCCACCCTCAGCACATGCCCTAGTCAATTGCAGGCACAATGGCTGCTGCCCCTCACCTCAGAAACAGCCTTATCTTACATGGTCTCTGTGGGCTCCCCACCCCTACTCCTACTCACCCCCCCCTGCATACTGAGCGGGCTCCGCCCTCTCCCAGTTTCAGGCAAATATAGAAGCGTATCAATAGTAGGCCGTGATACAGGCACACTACAAAGCAGGCGGACCAAGCACCCCTTCCCTAATTCCCTTCATCCTGCAGTTCCTCTAAATGCTGTGTGCACCACCCTCCCCCCCACGCCCAGCCCCACCTAATCATACACACATACACACACGCACGCAGTCACACGGACACAAACAGGCAGGCCTGCACACACTCACGCACGCAGACACGACTCACGCACGCAGACACGCACAAAGGAAGCAGCCATTTCCTGACAACAGAAAAAAGTTAAGCTTATTGATGTCTATGCGTTGAAAGCATTCACTGTGACGGAATTATGAAAATAGAATCCAAGAGAAAATAATAATAATAATAATAATAATAATAATAGACAATAATAATAATAATAATAGACAATAATTATTATAATAATTATAATAACGACAGACTTGATTCTTTACTACTGCCCGCTGCTGCATTGTTAAACGTTTTCACACTCGGCGGCCTCCCTGGCTGAAGGACCTTTCCTGTCCTTCTCTCAGAGCATTGCTATGTAAAGTTCCTCCAGCTGCAAGCCCTCCCGGTCAGGCTCACAGACTCCCACACACAAACACATGGCCCCTATGCACGTTATTCAGCCCGGGTGGTGGGGCGGAGCTATCCCATTTTCACCCAATGGAAACCCAGTATGCGTGCTTCAGCTCCCAGGCATGCACGCCTTGCACCGGAAAAAAAAAAAAAAAAACAAAAACAAAAAAAAAAAAAAAAAAATTTGCTACTGTTTTCATCCCACAAATGCAAGCCTTGAATGGTTTGCCCACAATTTCCAAAAGCTTTTTTTTGTGAGCTTATCATATTTTTCTTGAGTTTATCATATTTTTCTTCTTAAATATACCTTTGTTATGGATATACAATCAATAAACAGCAAGTATGCAAAATATGATAGGTTTCCCTTCTGTAAATCTGAGGCACCATACATCTTTTTTTCATTTCAATTTAAAATTTTTAAAAATATTTATTTCATAATCTAAAATAGCTTGTATTTTTGGAAGATATATGGGAGCAGGCTTCATAACACAAAAACAAAAAACAAGAACATCTTTCTAGACAATACTAGCAAGCACTTTGTTGTTGGGGTTTTTTGTTTTTTTCTTTTTTTCTTGTTTTCGTTTTTTTGTTGTTTTTTTTTTCTGGTTTTGATTGGTTTGAGGACTTGTCCCGGTGCGGTGCGGTGCGGACGCTCCCACGCGGGGCTCACAGGTCGATGTCCCGAACGTCTGTTGGGGTGCTGGACTGGTCCAGCTCGTCCAGGGCCTTGCTCCTGGGCCCAGCCTGCTCCTGCTGCTGCTGCTGCTGCTGCCGCCGGCCCTCCCGCAGACTGCTCACCAGCACCCTCTCGATCTGCTCCTGACACTCCTTCAAGCAGTCCTGCAGCGGAGACATACAGAGTCACCTCTGTCCCTGCAACACGCCCGCGCTGTCAAAAGCTGCATGAGGGTAGCGGGGTATAGTGGGTGGCGGTGTAGTATAGTGGTAAGGAGCAGGGCTCGAAACCGAAAGGATTGAGTCCCTGCTGGGGCGCTGCTGCTGTGCCCTTGGGCAAGGTACTTAACCCACAGTTGCCTCAGTAAATATTCAGCTGTATAAATTGATAACATGTAAAAATGCTACCCTAATGGTAACCTAAGTAAGTTGCTCTGGATAAGAGTGTCTGCTAAATGGCAATAATGTAATGTAATGTATGTCTGGGAGACGTCTGACTTCCCTCACACATACAGCACTTAAACCTCCTACTAGCTCCTCCACTCTTGCACACAGCCCAGCAACACAGTGAGGTCACCGCTGCAGCATCCAATGGGAACGCTACATTCTCGAATACTGACAGGTCAGCGGGTCTGAAAGAAATTATGGGACTTCAGACAGCAGAGCACACCTGCTCCTGCGCTCTGGATGAGACACAGAAGTGTCTCACAGAGACCCAGGGAGTTTTCTAAGAAGGCAGGCGGAATCCAAGCTGTTCCTGGAGACCAGAGCAGGGAAAAAGGCAAGGAAGGGGGAAACGGCCATGACATAATGCAGCAAGTTACGACTCGTGACATAACAGAGTCCCCGAAATGTAAATTACGGCCCCGGCTCAGTCAATCCCACGGATAAAAATCCATCTGGCTCCAACGGACCGTTCTGGAGTTATTGCAGTGCAATTGCTGATGAAACTAATCCTTCATCTCCGCATCAGGCCGCGGCAGCAGAGGGAGATATTAGGTAGTCCGGCGACTGGGCACTATTCCTAGGGCTGGACGGGGCCTGTGGGGAAGGGGGTGCAGGTATTGGATGACCCCCCCCCCCCGCCTCCGCGGTCTGCCGGCGGTCCAGGCATGACGTCAGCGGGCTGGAGCCGAGCCTTCCTCACACAGCCAGTAGCCTTGACGACCGTTAAAAACACAGGTATTACCCGAAACTATGTTAATTACATCCACATCTCATGGGAACGCGAGGGAGGTGTTCTTTAACGAGAGCCAGGCGTTGCCTGCAGGGGGTTCCACCTGAGACCCACAGAGCTCCGGTTACAGCTTCAAAGAGTGACCGGGGGGGGGAAGCGAGAGGCCCCCTCAAGAGCCTACGCCCCCACAATCTCAGCCACTATGGTGGGACGAGAGGAGAGGAAACAAAACGGGGAAAAATCAGTAACTGGGAAGAGGAGGACTATGCTTGTGTTTGGGAGGGAGGTGAGAGTTACAGAGCTGTGGCCTGACTGAGGTTCAGGGTGGAGCTCTTGCTGTAGGGATGGGAAAGGAAGAAAATACTGATGCGGTCCGGTCTGACGGTTCCCACAGAAAAAGCTCTGCACTGGTATTTACTGCAAACACACTGTGCGCGACAGTTGCCCCCTGGTGGCGGCAAACAGTACTGCAACACCCTGCCTCAGAGTAGTCCCCCCTCCCGTCCCTTCTCTACCTCCCTCTCTCTCTCTCTCTCTCTCTCCAGAGCACAAGACGGATGTGAGAAGATCGTCTCTCAGAGCCCCGCAGCCAGGGGTTCTGAAGAATGTATACTGCTTGCGGAGCGGCAAACATTCTTTTGAAATTTGCAGCTAATTAAAACACGATGGGCCACAGTCTGAGTCTGTATTATGACTGGCGGGGCCCAGACGAGCCCTTGCCTGGATGGAATAAAAACACAGGCCTGTCACAGGCAAGTGCCGAGGGTTACAGGGGACAAACAGCTACATCAAGGCTGCCGCGCATATTGGCCCTGGAAACAGGTCTGCGCCTACAGAAAGCTCACTCACAGGAAACAATCCCCCCCCACCCCCCCCCAGAGAGTGCCTGAAAGACCAAGTAAGGCTCTGAATGGTGGAGCAGGTGGTGCACAGGACAGTGTTTTGCAAGGCGTCCAACAAAACCTTTCCAAGATCTTAGCAAGATTTTCACAGAGAACTATACTGGTGACCGGCAAAGCGGTTTTTACTCGCAACCCACTCTGTAGCCTGCCATGAAGAGTGAGACATCACCTAGGCGGGCAGGGAAACCCCTGACCCGGAAATCATCAGACCCACATACACTCTGACCTGGGCCTCTGAGCGACACTAAAGGTGTGGGAGACTCATTCGTCTTTAGCGCCCTGGCATTTCTTGACGCACACGCTCTGTAGGCCTGCACCCGCAGAGCCGTGTCGAGACGACTGCATGATATACGCACATTACACACAGCTTTCCCGCACTCGCTGGGAAAAGGTCAACTGCAGAAGAGCAGCAAACCCCGGGGAGGGTGTAGTCCCTGTCTCCTCTAACGACGTGGTGGAAGCCGACCAGCGTCGTCGTAATCTCCTCCAGGGCTCCCCTCTTCCCATCAAGATGTGCTCCATTAGTCATAAAGAATAAATTCCTCCCAGAATATTAACTAAAGCATAAAACATATAAAGGAGCTGCCTGTGTCTTACCGCAGGAATGCGGGGCCTTATTTCTTTAAAGACGTTCCCTCTCCGCTGCTCTTTATAGCAACACCGTGGATCCCGTGCCAAGACCCAAAGGCTTAATTCAAGAAACTTTAATAGTTTCAATGTGTGACTACTGGAAACGGGAATATTGTTTTCTGGAAGGTTCTTCCTGCTTGTGCTCTGGGAGGGTTCCGCCGCAGGAAGACTGACGTGAGGTCGGTGTCCAGTGGTGAATCCGCACACAGGCCCCGCCCTCCTCCCTCTCTTGCACGGCCAGGTCAGTACGCAGCGTACAGTATCCTCCGTCTACTGTTAATTAAACAGGATGCTCCTCTCAGGACCCACCAGCAATCGCTATGACGGCAAACCTTTCAAAGAGGAAGCCGTATGGACCAAGACACCCAGTGGTAAAAATGGCCTTGGCCCTGCTTTCAAAAGCGCCAGACACAGAGGAACCGTAGGTCTCTGGGCTTGCTAGAAGAGGTGATGCGAAGGTTTAGGATCACCCTGCACGTCAGAGGAGCCCCAATCCATAATCATATGACCCCAAGGGTACAGGCACCCCAGCTCTTATCTGGAATTCACTCCAGTCTCACACTGCAAAACGTCAGACACTTTGCCACTTCCTGTAAAACTATTTCAAGATCCATGCACGCACACAAAGTATTTTACTTCTGATTTTAATAAATCAGAAGAACTCCTGTAGAATGTTATTATGGAAACCCTTCTAAATTTTCTGTTTAAATGACAAGGGTACAAAAGGTTTTTGATGACTCAGGCTTAATGCGACCATGACTTAAGCGTGTTCCCCATCTCTGATAACGCTTTCATAACAGACGCCAAGGCAGAAACGTTGCGAGAATAAAGGAAAAAGACTTTATTAAAAAAAAAAAAAAAAAAAACAGAATTGAAACAAAAGACCCATCAAGTCTTCCATTTCTACATGATTTAAGAGTGTTGCTGTAGTGAGCATTAGGCAGCACCAAGCCTTTTCTTCAGCCCCAATGCAAGAAGCACAGCGAGCGAGCGAGGCCTGCCCGAAAAGAAAGCAAGCTGATTCTAAATTTAAAAAGAACAGTAAAACTACCACAGGCACTGTCAGACGCACTCACACAAATACCCCGACCAGCACAGACACACACTCACACACACGTGCACAAAAGCCAGGAGGCCCACCTCTCTCTCTCTTTCTCTCTCATTGAGCTAAAATATGCTGCCTCAACTTCCTGTGTAAGCTGGATGGTTGTCAATGAGGCTCAAGAGCTTCCTCTTATTTTTGAATGAAACTCGAGGCGACCCCTGAAAATAGCGGAGGCCACGCTCTCGGCCTGTCCCCTCTCTGTCACCACACATGCCCCCACGGCTGGGGGGGGGCAGTGTGCGGGGGTCAGGGGGAAGAGGTGGAAGAGGGGGCGAAGCAGGGGGAGGAGGAGGGGGGGGGGCTGTTACTGTGAGTGAAAAAGATGAATGAGTAAGGAGCTGTTGCCAAGTCAAGCAGAGACAAACTAGGAATGTGTCTCCCCCCCGTCTTCCCCTCTGAGTGCTGTTTTTGTCAGCAGCTTCCTTGCATATTGAAATGTAGGCGGCCTGCAACAAATAATACCTTGTTTCTATAAGGGACGGGCCAGCCAGGTACAGCCAAAACATCGGTCTGTGTTTTCAATAGAGGCTCATCGCTGGTTCATCCCTGACGCTCAACATCACAAATTTCATAAATTTAATTTATGCCTCAGATGTCATTCATGTCATTCTTTTTTTATGTTTTAAAAAAACGTTGCGTCACAGGGATCGCCCCGGCATGTTTTCTGATAGCATGGCTGGTTGGTGCAGAGGAATTCGACAGGCGCTGATCAGAGGTCCGGGAGTTGAGGCCTGTTGACTCAGGCTCCGCACCCTGACGCGCACACACACACACACACACATGCGCGGTGCTGCACCGCCGAGGCACGCCGTTTCCTTCTCTCTGCCGCAGCGTGGACGCTCACACGCCGCACTCGCTGACAGGTGGGGCGTCTCCCGCGGCGACGCGGTCCTCCGCGGGGTCAGCCGAGACCCGACGCACGCCGAGCGCTCCCTGTTTGCTTTTACGCGCGTTTACCGGATCCTCTTTTCCCCGGCGGCGGTGGCCGGCGGGTCCTGTGACAGCTCGCCCTCTGCAGGCCAGTGCGGGGGAACGCGGCTGGCGGGGAAAGGACCGGGATCACATGCTGATCGCTGGTCACTTCGGCCCCACGAGGGGAAGAATTCAGAAGTGGGGAACCTGAAAGATACGAAGATGCTACCGACGAACCCCAGGGCAGGCCTACCATTTGTGCGCCTCTGTTCCAAATTAAAGCGCTGTCCCCCTCCGCCCCATCCCACCACCACCACCACCCTGCAGCGAGCCAACACCTTGACAAAAGCCAGGCCTGTGCGCCCAGCCCTGCATCCCCTTCTGTTTGGATTGTGAGCGCTGTCGCTCTGCCCGCCTCCGCCTTCCCTTCCATCCTGGCTGGATTAAGTCATTATTCGTCAGAGGACTGGGAGGGGACCGGGACCGTTGGGATAATCACAGGGCATCTCATTTACATTACATTACATTATTGGCATTTAGCAGATGCTCTTATCCAGAGCGACTTACATAAGTTGCAATATTTTACGTGTCACCCATTTATACACCTGGGTATTTACTGAGGCAACTGTGGGTTAGGTACCTTGCCCAAGGGTACAGCAGCAGTGCCCCAGCAGGGAATTGAACCAGCAACCTTTCAGTTACGAGTCCTTGCCACTACACCATACTGCCGCCCCATTTACGCTGCCTCTGTCCCGAAGCCGCACAGATGTGGCTCAGACTCTGCAGGGATTGGGTGCTGCGGAGGCGAACGTGAACGGAACGGTACAGCGACTCCCGCCAAGGGGCCGAGAGGCACCCGCCGGCCTCAGGCTGAAACCTGAGGCTGAAAACCTCAGACATCTGAGGTGTCATTGATTTTGGCCCCGAGCTGCCTCTCTCCCTCTGGCACGCTCCGCATGGCTTCGGCCAGTGCCGCTCGGGAGTCACCGCCAGGTTGGTATGGGAACATCACGGCCACGATGCCCGTCCGCCAGCGCCAGCTCCTGCCCACATTTCCACTCCAGGTGTGGGCCAGGCTCCGTCCCGCTCGGGCCCCATCCCGCCCCCCGGCACCCCCCACCCCCCACTGAGCGAGCAAGGCGGTCACATGACCCCGAAGGGGATCCGAGGCGGTGTTTTGCGGCCATCGCCAAGGTTACCACGGAATCACAAAAACAAAGAGCGCAGCCAATCAGATTGGACTGAGTGCATACTGTTCCTCTTACCCCTCACACAACACCACAGGTGTCTGTGGGAGGAGAGAACAATCACAGGCTTGTCTCTGTGATTGCCTCTCAGACTGGCAACCCTTCAGCGCTCTGTTTCCAATTCTTTCGGGGGAGAAACATTCCAGTTATTTCTGCAAGGTCTCACTGCTGAGAGAGTCTCACTGCAATCCTCCACACTAAACCTGGTGCAACTTATTTCGGGAGCAGGTCAGTCCATTTGAGCTTTACGGCAAACAAGGGCGCTGTGAGGCTGACTGTGCTGACAGGAAAGGGTTAACATCGCTCACTCAAACCAAGAGCAGCACACCGCACACACAGAATAACAACGGCCGAAGACTCCAGGCTAAGACTGCTCCCCTCCTTCAGAGCAGAGCGTCTGACCACGGTGTCAGTGTCAGGCCGCGGTCACAGCGATGAAGGAGCCCCGAAGGCACTCACCACTTCAGTGTTGGTGATTTTGGCTAGCAGGTCTGTCAGGTTGTCCCCCCAGAGGGACTGGTCGCCGTCGTCCAGCTGGAGTCCGCAGATGGCCGCCCCAAAACTGCCAGTGGCGATCATGGAAGGAGGGTACATCGCAAAGTTGAAATCTGTGGGGGGGGTGGGGGGGGGGGGGTGGGGTTGGGTGGATGCAGAAAAAGCTCTCCGTTATTCATACGTAAAGCCACAGTACTAGTGGAACAGAGGGACAGAGGGGAAATATTCACATCAGGGGAATCGGCATGTTGTTATACTCAGCAAATACACAGACGCGCAAAAAAAAAAAAAAAAAAACAGGGAAAATGCATTTACTGATGAAGTGTTCCCCACTCGAACATTATACACACTCCTGCCTGTTCCTCGCTCTGACTCATGCACTGGGCTATGCATCCAATATTCCATTACATGCAGTGCAGAGCTTTTCCAACACTGAAGACGGAGTCTTTAAAAAAGAAAAGATTCAGACACTTATAATCATTAATTGCTCTAAGTGGCAGCGATTTTTTTTTTTAACAGACAAAAGGACCTTCAAAACTCTTTCCAAGACTCCCTCGCTCACCTGTTTATCCCCAGGTTATTTTCCATCACTCACTTTCTCTCTGGGCACCCTCCACAGTTACCCCAGTGCTTTGCCTAAGCACAGCTGTGCTACTTACTTAAAATGGCAGCTATACACTTGAGAGAAAAAAAAGAGGGACCCATTGCTAAATCGCTAAAAAAAATGAACTTAATAAATAATATGTGAATCTTTTCAAAAAAAAATTAAGCTGCCGTGCACCCCGAGAGAGAGGCCATGGCAATCTCGCGGTGATAAATAAAGCACTTTTCCACTCTCTCCGCGCGCAGCCTCTTGCTAACGATGGAGGCAGGAGGATAACGAGAGTTCACTTGGCTTGCGATGGGGCCGAAAAGGCCCCCCGAGTCATCCTGCCCAGGCCACCCCCCCCCCCTTTTCCCCGTCCCCCCCCCTTTTCTTCCCTCTATGGAGTAAATCGTGTGCTCCCTGAAAAAAAAAAGCAGCCGAGAGAGAAAGCTCCCCAGCCCTTGGAAAAGGGTGGAATAAAGAGCCACAGTCCCCATGCCAGCGCTCTCTGCTGTAGGTCCTTTTTCCACGTGTGGTCGCAGGCGTGCGTCTCAAAGCCCAATAACCTTGTTAGCTCCCCTCACTGTCATTCATAATGCAAATAAGACAGCTTGCGAATGGGCCAGAAGCCTGAAAGAGCAACTGGCTGAGAGAGAGAGAGAGAGAGGGAGAGAGAGAGAGAGAGAGAGAGAGAGAGCGCTAGAGAGAGAGAGGGAGAGAGAGAGAGATAGAGAGAGAGAGGGAGAGAGAGAGAGAGAGAGAGAGCGCTAGAGAGAGAGAGAGAGAGAGAGAGAGAGCGCTAGAGAGAGAGAGAGAGAGAGAGAAAAAAGGGTACTCAGGATTCAGGCTCTCCTCCACAATGTCTATCAGCCCCCTGTCCCCCCCTCCCCCCTCCCTTCTCCCTCTCTCCCTTTTCGACCCCCCCCCCCCCCCCCCCCCACCAGAAACAAGCCACACGGGTTTGGGCTGCTGAATGGCACACATGCCCAGCCTTTGTTGCTACAACGGGCAGCGATTTGTATTAGCGGGGCTCCTATTTTTTTTTTAGCATATTAATTGAGTTCCTCGGCTGGCAAGCCCGAGCGCGGTGAACAGGAGAGTGTGACTCCATTGTCTGGAGTCATCACCTCATCTCACGCCATTGAGTGTCATGGCACTGACCTCTCTGCGCTGATACCAATTCAACCCGACGGGCCGCACAAAGGCAGGGAGGGGAGGCAGCAGGGTTTGGGGGGGGGGGGGGGTGGAGTGGTGGAAGGGGGGCCATCCCTTTGCTGCGCATCGTTCTCTAGTCTGTGTCCAGACCCTGTTGAGTGTTTTCATGATTAAAGAAACCCCCCCCCCACCATTCCTCTTTTGCCGGGCCACCTAGGGGCTTGAGGACAGGGCAGAGGCACCAGAACAGTCTATGCATTACCATATTGCCATATTCAATTGCAAAGCAAACTGTGTTCGATGATTCTAAGGATTTTTCTCTCTTTTTTTTCACACCCCCCCCCCCACCTCAAAAAAAAAAATCAAAGAGGCAGCCCTCCACTGCCTTTTTAACATTCAGAACCAGGCGCTTTCTCATCTTGGTGAGTCTGTGTTGACAAATAAATGAACTTATTATACACTCCTGTGTTGAGAGCTGGGTCCGGGCCAGAGGGTGAGTTATTAAAGACCAACTCAAGTGAAAGCAGACAGGGCTGCAGACATGCATGGCACAGCCTTTACCATGACTTTCTGTTCATGCTTTTAAAAAAAAGAAATAAAACTTGTATTTATGTAATGCGTACATTTGTGTGTGAGTATGTGTGCGTGTATATATACATGAGTGTCCGCACACACATGGACACAGACGGATACACACACACACACACACACACACACACACACAAAGCCGACTGAGGCAACAGCCAGCAAGACTGACTCTCCGCACTTGAGACAAGACAGGTCTGTTGGGGGAGCGAGGGCAGGAGCGTGGATGCTCCGCGCCGGCAGCGTGACACTCCGGCGGGCGAGAATGGCCGCATTTTCCGCCTCTTCATTGATATTCATGCGGAGAATGACCAGTGTATGTGGCTGAGTGGGGACGCCTGTCCTGAGAGACTCCTCACGAACAGCGCTGGCTGCCCAAGCCGCCCGGGCCTTTCACCTTTCAATAGCCCATTCTCCTCTGAATCTCCAAAGCTCTACACATCCCCGGGCTCAGCCAACTCCTGGGTGGGTCAGGCGCACTGTATACACATTTAACTTGTAAATTAATTAAAGGCTGGAAAGTTGAAAAACAGCCAGAAGAGGTCTAAAACGGCAATAAATCAAGCACTTGTATTTTATACGGACGTAAAAGCTTATTAATCAAGAAAAAAAAAAGAAAAAACGCTTAAATCTGGAGGAATTTTTGAGGTTCCTGCTGACTGACGAAGGCTGTGCACAAACAAACTCAAAAACTGTAAACAACATTTTTAGGATTGGTCTTTAAAGACAAATGCATTGAGTGTAATGTTTTGTGTGTTGGGGGGGGGTCTTGCAGAAATAAAGCTTAACTGCGTGGTTACCCCGCGCCAGAAAGAGGTGCTAAGGACCAAATAACTAAAATGATAACTTCATTTCACTATCCAAACCCATCGACGGCCGCTTCTCACGACAGTGTGTATTTTTAGGATCACAAGACTCAACAGTGTTCAGTGTCACGATGCTTCCTTTTTATTCCAGCTGTACCGCAAACAGGGCGCGGGAGGCGAGCGAGAGTGGCACAGTTAACTATGGTGCAACAGACACTCGGACAGGATTCTTCCTGAAGCTGTCAGCAGAGTTCTTGTAGGAACTTGCCTCAGTGTTGCCTCACAGCAGAGGAAGACTTGAGCAACAGCGGGAGGGCCGGCGTGGGAGGAAAGGGGACCGAGAGAAACCCGGCAGCTTCCATTTCAGGCCCGAGCCGAATCCCCAGGCTTTGGTGGGCTTTTTTTTTTTTTTTCAGAGAGGATGTGACTGATAGCCCTGCATAAACACCCGGGGAAGAGCCGGGGAGCATCTCCTTCCAAAGACGACCAGCTGCGCGCAGGAAGAGGTCTGAGTCGTGAGGCGGCGCTCGGCGCAAACTTAAAAACCCCGCGACCGCAACCATTTACTTCACTCTAAACCATGGGGCCCTCTTTTTTTGTATTGTGGTCTTCTCGTGCTCCAAAATAACTTTTTAAGTTTATGAATGAGAAGAACGAGCGGCAACAAGACGCCCCGATGCGAAAACGGACCGGCCTCTCGTCGTCCCGGCGTGACGCTCGAGGAGGCCCACCTTAACGCTGCTGGGGTCCTGATTGGTGCGTGAAGAGCTACGGGGGCAGACAGACCAATACCACGGCGGTATGCTGCAAGGATGAGTCAGGCCACAGTCACGCATTGTTTGTGAGCCGCTCCCTGGGGTATTTAAGCGCAGTCGCGGTACACGGCTGCAGCAGTTTAAGCCGAGAAACACAGAGGAATGGAGAGGAAGGGACATAATTTGTTTGCAAACTCTGAGTAATCGAACCTGGAAGCTCCTCTGTCAACAAACAGCACAGCAGGCCTGCAGTCCAGCTGCATCTGAATCACAGATCCCTGGGTGAAGGGGGGGGGGTGCAGGGGTTCTCACTTGTGAGGGGGGGACCATACCGGAATCTATCCAGAATCCAAACAATCCAGTCTCCAGGAAAGGTGTTCTCACAAGATTCTCATATTGTACGCACGGCAGCTTAGCTGCAATCAGGCACGGCCCCCCTGACCTTAAAAATCCCCCCAAACATCCCAACAGGATATCGGCAGACAGCGGGGATTTGAGCGTCACAGCCTAATGATGTCATGTGGTTTTGGAATGGCATCGGAGGAATGCGGGAGGAATTCTGAACAGGACAGTATTCTTTTTTCAGGCATCCCATCACTGTAAAATGAACCATCCATAACGCAAGACAAGCCTTTCACAGGCAGGGGCCCAAAACCTAATTCAAACCATCTAGCTGCCATTGCAGCGGGATCACTCAGCCGATCAGGATGAAAACTGACCCCAGGTCAGTCCTTGTTGGAAGCCGACTTTCCCCTAAACCTCCCTGCCAGGTCAACATCCTCCCAGCTACTCCAGCTTCTCAAAAATATCAATCTACCCCCCCCCCCCCCCCCCTCGGCTCCCCTTGACGCTACGCCCGCCTGTCCCGAGCGGACCGCGGGGGCGAGCCAGCGGAGGCTGGTTCTGCTGAACCCCGGCAGACGGGGGCCCGAGGGCCCCTGTTTACCGCCCCGTGAATGGAGCTGGGGGAAAACAAGGAGCGCTCGGTGTCTCTGAGGAAAGATCCAGCATAATCTCCCTTAATGAGCTTGTTTCTCCCCCGGCATTACCCCGCGCGCTGCCCAGAGAAACGCCGGCGCTTCCTATCAAGTGCTCCCGCTGCGCTGACCCGTACATGCCTCTGCATATGAAATGTAGGGCCGGCCTTTGTCTCCTTTCTCTCGGGCCCTCGCCGAGCCCCAGACCATTTGCATAGTTCTGAATGGCCCTCCGATGTTATTAATTAATACTGAACTAGCCTGCGCCGCCTGACAAAATCCCACCAAGTGCCTCGAACGGAACTGTTTCATCAAAAGCGGGGAACCATTAAAAATGAACTGCCTTTTTCTCCCCCCCCCCCCCCCCCCCACCTCCCCCCACTCCTTTTCTTGTTTTTAAACTACAGAAGCTTCGGTTCACAATGATTTTAAAGGAAAATGGAGGGGTGGGTGTGGGGGGGGGTTGGTGGAAGGGCGGGGGGACAGACAGAAATTGAATTTCAAAGCACACGCTACAAGATGCAGCAGAAGCTTCCATTATTGGGTGTGCTGCAATTAAAAACCAGGTGGGAGTTTAGTTTACTTTACCAGCTCCACCTTGACTGCAAGTTTGGAGCCATTTCATACACAGTACATTCAGTTTGGAAATAAACGGACAGATGGATGCATTTCCAAGAACCAGTTCTTTTTGCTCTTTTAATCTGAGCGAGACGATGAAATGGATCTGCTGACAAACAGCCAATTACTAATCCACGCTATCTCACACATCAATAGTTGCGCTCCCCTGCAAGACATGTATGCTGAAATTCCAAGACAGAAAATAAGTTTCCACAGTCGTTCCACTGAAGGAATTAAGCAAAAGTTCAGCCGGACACTTGTGCAATATGTTTGGGAAAAAGGCTCTGACCACTGACACAGGCATTCCTTCCTGAGTAATACCTCTAAGGGGAGGAGAAGAGAACGTGTGTGTGTGTGTGTGTGTGTGTGTGTGTGAGAGAGAGAGAGATGGCTGAGGGTGTCTTCAATAGGATCCCAGCCAGTTCCCATGGAATACCTTGAGTGTCCCCGTGTCAGAGAACTTTCACAACACAACCCCACACTGACAATATCCATTGCACAATCAGAAAGGGGATTCCACATCAAAAAAAAAAAAAAAAACCGTGGCGCGTTTTAAAGACCTGTCACTCCCCCTTCGGCCTGCATCAATCATCCCGCCATAACGACGCTCTGCGGAACGCTCTCCGGGAACGGCCCCCGGAGGAGGCGGGGGGCGGGGTGGGGGGGGGGAAACACGGCCAGAAGGGGGAACTCGCCGAGGGGCTGTTCTGGATCTCATTATCCCAAAAAACCGGAGAGAAGGAGAGCACTGGGCGGGGGGGTGAGCCGGCCCCGCGAAAGACCCAGAACATGGGAAAGCCGAAGGCGCCCTAGAGCAGCTGAGAGGCGTGAGAATGGAGACGGAGAGCGAGAGGGAGATATGAAAACATGACAGGCTCAGGCATACGCCTCTGTAAGGAACAACGTCCCGCCCCTGCCCCCTCCACCCTCTCCTCCCTCTCCCTCCCTCCCTTCCAACACATTAGATCAGATTTAAGCCTCCTGTCCCTCCCACGGCTCTCCACTTGATCTCCCAGGAGCGATCCACCTTGAGAACGCGGCCAATGTCCTCTTCCCACCCCTAGCGAGAGCCTCCATTGGTCCCCGGCGGACGGGGGAATGCCCCGGGGCCTCGGAGCACGCGGCGACCCCTTTGAAGTGACACTCCATTCAGCAGACGCCCCGACATGCCCCCAGAACATGAACATGCCAGCCAGAAGAAGAAGAAGGAGAAGAAGAAGAAAAAAATAACAAGAGGACAGGCGCTCAGACATACCCTCCATCTTACCCGCCCTCTTCTCACCGCGCATAGCTTCGGCGATGCATTACGTCGCATCTCCCTCGCTTTAGGTCGGCGCACAATGCATGACAATACGTGACCGACGAATAAAGCGGAGTGAGCGAGGTTACAGCAGTCATATTTCCTCAGAAGTCCACTCTTATTTCATGTTGGGGAGGGGGGAGGGGGGGGGGGGGGGGCAGGGCTGGGCAGATACTGCATTGCAACATTCACAGAGAGGTTGATGCAAGATAGCGGCAATTCGCTTGGCAGCGGCCGCCTTTATCGCTCCGAATTACAAAATGGAAGGAGAAGGAAAAGAAGAAACGCTGTGACACAACGGGCGAACGGCTGCCACTCGCTCACATCTTCTCTTGTTTTTTTGTTTTTTTTCTTCCTTTTGGTGGAGTAAAGGGTTCGATCGTACCAAAGTCAGTGTTTCCACAGCCATGCCTGGAGGGTCACAGCCATAACACAGCGGTGCTGTGGTGAGAGGGAGAGAGGGAGGGCAGCCGGTAGGGCAGGGAGGGTGCCTGGCAAGGCCAGCCAGCCCACCTGGGATTCCTACCAGCACACTGTCAATACTGCTTGTGCTGTCTGTCTGTTTTCCTCCTCCTTGTTTAAATACACATTCCCCACAAGACCAACATAGCTCTACAGTATATGCACCTTCAGTAGCGTAGCAAAGACAGCACTTCACACACTCAAAAAAGGGAACATTCAACAAAGGATCGCTCTGGTGAGAGGGCAGAGGTGCCCTGCGTGGTGCCGGGGGCCCGTGGTGCGGTACCTGTGGCGCAAAGGGCGATGAAGGTCTGCACGTGCTTGCGGATCAGCGCCAGCTTCTCTTTGGGCAGCGGCAGCTTCCTCATGATGTGTTCGATGAAGTCGTTGGGGGTGACGGCTGCCAGGTTCCACTTCAACTTCCCCAGGACCACCAGCTCCCACTCCTGGAGAGAGAGAGAGAGAGAGAGGGAGCAAAACAAACAAGGTACAAGAGGCTCTCAGGGGTGTCGCTCGGGCGAGTGCCGCCGCCGACCTACTGCCAAAAGAGCTCCCGGCGGGGACGGCTCTCCAACTGGCCCTCATCCTGCCTCCGAGCCGGCTTCTGCTGGCCCCTGGACATGCCTGGAGGTGCGCGGTGTGAGGTGTGAGGTGCGAGGTGTGAGGCCACCGCTACGTTACTCCGGAGTAAAACGCAAGCAGACTGCGTCGAGAGCGGTGCCAGCTCTGACACACCAACAAAGCCATGTCTGACACCATGTCTGTCTGACGCCTGGCAGTTCTGCTCGTGAGGCACGCAGGAGGTACGCAATGCTCAGAACTCGGTCGTCAGACGTCGCTCCAGGGGGACCGGTGAGAGTGACCCAAGAACAGATCACTTGTGGTATCTGGTCAATAGTCCATGAACGCGATGGTGAACTTCACAGCACGCACCAGCTGCAAACGGTCCTACACTTACACTTCACTTCGACTGTTCCTGCAGGCTCTGGTGTGCAGGCCACCACCCATGGTTTCAAATTTTAACTTCTCTCTCTTGAAGTTTATGTTATGTTACTCCACGTAATTATCACTGAGCAGACGCTCTTATCCAGAGCGACTTAAATATGTTGCAATTTTATCCATTTACACAGCTGGGTATTTACTGAGGCAATCGTGGGTTAAGCACTATGCCTAAGGGTAGAACAGCAGTGCCCCAGCAGGGAATCAAACCAGCAACCTTTTGGTTGCAAGCCCTGTTCCTCACCAATAAGCCACACTGCTGCTATTAGTATCATAATCCTTGCATTGCCACCGGGGGACTGCCTGACCCACAGACAAAACAGCCCTTTCCAACATTATAGGATGCCCCACAGTCGCCCCGACAGATGGCTACTTGGGCTCATCTGTGATGCTAAAACCGGAACTTTCCTTCTTCTTCCTCCGTCTTCGCCGCTTAAGACAGCGAATCCCACAAGCGTCCTCCCGGCACACAGCTGCCAGTGCCATTGTGCGGTGACATTTCGCCCTGTATTTACATTTTCCTCTCTGAGTCTGCGGCGGGGAGGCAGCAGGAGAGGCAGGAGCTAAGCGCTGTTTGTCCCTGTCTCTTCTCAGAAAAGGCATGAGTAAGAGGCGCAGTTAGTGAGTAATTTGCGAGAGATCCGGCGCTTGCTTTCTTGTGACCGGCGGATGGGGGGGATGTTGGTTTCCCCCCACCAGTGAGCCACAGTTAGTCACAGGGTGGTCAAACATGGTACCCATTAACCCGCTCTGTCTCTCAGCCCGGTGGTGGCCTGCTCTGTGCCGCTGACCAACGCTCACCCCAGGTGAGCTCAGTGCCTTGAGGCTTCTGCATCCGCACAATGACAGCCAGCCAGAAATGCCCGACGTTTCAGACCAATTCCACAGACCAGGGCATTCAGTCCCTGTCAGCAGATACACAATGATAGCTCACCACAAACCCCCCCCTCATCCCTCTCCTACAAACCGATGTTCCTGAGTGCGAGGGACGCAGACTGGGACACGAGGAGGTGGGGCGGAGGGGGGGGGTTGGGCGTAAAGGGTCTCTCCTTACGAGCGCCGTGGTGGTAAAATTAGCAGTAAACTGATTACCATCCTGGCGTTACTACACCCCGACAAAGGACACCACCCAACTCACAGGGATTAACAATTACCCATGGGGTAAATTCACAAGAGAGGGAGGAAAAACATTCCACCGCAACAGAAACGGAGTGGGGGGGGTGCTAGCAGACAACCACTGGATAAGCAACCATCAGCACACAGGCAACTGCATGATAATGGACAACTAAGAGGCAACGTGCCACTGCCAAGTAATGAACAACTCCCAAGTGGTCACTCTGAATAAGAGTGTCTGCCGAACAAAGGATAATGCAATTAGTAAGCAACCACTGCTTAGTGTGTGGCTACAAAATAATGGGCAACCACCAGGAAACGGACAATAAAGGGCACGCTACCACTGGTCACTTTATTTCGCAGTGGGTATTTCCGTACCCACGTCCATTCACTGCTTACACTTACTGCATTTGCTTGCAGAAGTTACTGCGCTGAGAATCAGCACAGATCTCGGTGATCAAATTGTACCACAACTGCAACACCCAGTCATGCCTGCCACGTAACTAGCAGTGTTTCAGCCGAAGCAGAACTCCCACAGCGTTATCAACATCCAGACCAGCTGGCCCTGATGTAACACTGAAACGAAGATCGGCTAAGCCTCATTCAGCTATGTCTGGATAATTCCACACATTCCTCTCTCCTCTCTCTATCCCCCCGATCCCACCCCCCCCCACCGCCACCTCCGCCCCCCTCCCTTTACGACCAACTGCGTCTCCTAGCTGACCTCGTCCGCTCTCTCATCGCCCGGGCTCAAACCGCTGCAGCGCGCTCATGGCCTGTCCATGGTCGCTGCCAGCTGGTCGGCCTAGGCTGCGCACCCCCTTCCAAGCACCATCAGCAGCCCACTTCCTCCCAGCCAGCATCCGCTACCAGACCCACCCCGCTCGCACCTTCTCCATCGCTGTGGCGGCTTTTACGAGAAGCCATCACCCGAAAAGGGGAAAAAAAAGAAGTGATGTGACTAATTCAGCTGATCACCAGTTTCCTTTTTTTTTTTCTTCTTTTTTTTTCAATCCGTCAACCAAAGGAAAGCCATATAAAGACATTACCAACACCCGAGCTCATCAGACCTCCCTCAGCTTGAGGGACAGCCCCCCCCCTCCACCCGCAACTTGTGTTTCGGGGCGGTGGCAGGGCAGGCTACTCTCAGAGCTCATTACCCCTGCTAGGTTCCTTGTTCAGACAACCCCGCCACCCCCCTCCCCCCTCCGACAATACCTTTAAATAGATGCTTGGGCTGAGAAGAATCTTGAATGAGGAGAGGGGAGTGGGGCTGAGGTGGGCTTCCCTCCCTGACTTCCTTACACAAGCCTGCCCGAGAAAGCCGCAGAAATCCCCTCGAAAGCCCGAGGACGCGCTCGCGAAAACACAGCCTCGGTTCACTGCAGCGAGGCCACGGCTTCGGGGAGGTGGGGAGGCGGAGGGGAGGGGAGGTGGGTGGGGATGCCACCGCAGTTGCACCCGGGGCCTCCGAAATCCTCACCCACGGAATCCCTTCCCTCACGTGCACGGGCAAGGCTGATGTGCAGAGGGAGCACCCAGGGCACATGCTGCCTTACTCCTGGCCCCGCGGCCGGTTGCATCGGAGAGCGTGCATGCCGCTACCCAGCTTCCCACACTCTGCCGATACACCCAAGGCTCTCTTACAACATGGGTGGGATGCACTGTTTACCAAAAGATGTTTACGCAATGCTAAAGAGGAAATACTTATCTGATGTGAGAAACCGACACATTTAATTTTGCCGCCATTGCAGGGCTGATTTATTGAGAAGCAGACACTCCTTGGCAACGGCAGCCTGGTCAAAGACCGTCACACTGGAGAGAAGAGGCACACGCAAGATGCCACCTTGGATCAGCTCAGAGGAGCAATCTGATCAGGACGGGACTCAAAAAGGCCTGTGTTAACCAGCTGCTGACACTTGCTGCTGGATGCTACGTGCGGCTAGCTCAACTCCAGTTTCAGTAATCATTCTGTGAAAATGAACTCGGATCAATCGCAGTTGCACATGCATCTGCAAATGTGAAATTCTCAGACCTTGGTATCAGGTTCTGAGAGATCTCACGGTATGATGCTAGGTAATGAGAGGGTTGTCACAAAATTTTATGGGTCAAAATGGGCAGGGAAAGAAAATTTACATCATCATGACAAAGAAACCACAGCACAAGCTGAAATAACAAAACTCTGGACAGGTGGATATAAAGGTATAATCTGATACAAAACACTTCATTTCATTTAAGGTGTCGGACTGTAAGGATTCTGGTGTATAAACTGTGGTTTAATTTCCACACGCAGGGAAAAAAAAACATACAGGTCCTCTTCCAAGAGAAACCAACATGAACATCTAAAACTATCCGAAAAATGTTTGGCAGCATGAGTGAAAGGCCATAGCAAATATGCAACCCTTGGAGGACTGAGGCCTTAGATTTGATTGGCTGTGAGGAA
Organism: Megalops cyprinoides; assembly: GCF_013368585.1. Lineage (NCBI taxonomy): Eukaryota > Metazoa > Chordata > Actinopteri > Elopiformes > Megalopidae > Megalops > Megalops cyprinoides. Next base: position 17,016,822 of record NC_050605.1, read on the forward strand.
GCAGACTTGTCAGCCCTCAGCCCCACTTGTATGAGCAAGCAGAACTCTGGATTCCTGCTCAGGTGATTCTGTCTGACTTCAGCAGAAAGACCTTTTTTTGTGGCGGTATCATGGCACAGAGCAAGTCCTCAGCCTGTACCATGCTGTGTTCTCACACCCCCAATACACAGACAGAAAGACAAACTAATCTGTTCATATAATTCCTATTTATATTTCAATGTCTTTCGCTGGGTTGTTGTAGGATACCCGGCTCAAGACTAACACGCCACTGCTGCACAAGAATCAACCCTATGGTGTGTCAAATGTGCACACCCCCAGAGTACAACACACTGTTCCTCTGTTCCAAAATGGAGGTACATAAGAGATGGCACAATATGGGGTGTCAACAGATGGAACAATTAGACCAGGGCAACTTAAAAAAAAAATCATATTCTGATACCGCACCCTGGTCCGGGCCACTGCGAAGCATACGATTATCCATATTTTGTTATAGAAGGCATCAGCATTTGAGCGCACAACCGCACTCGTTTGAACCACACGGAGTGAACGCTGAGCACAGCGGTGACCTGAAATCACTTCGTCCTTCGTCTCTCTGGTCCACCTTTGCATGGCAGACATCCAGGATCTGGCTTCCGCTCAACACAGATCTCGGTGCCGAGCGCGGCATTTTTGCCAGCAGGTGGCGATAGAGACCGCTTTACAGAGTATGACACTGTAAAATCTTGGTAGTTATTTTTATTACTGTACATACTTTTAACACGTGATATTCCCTTAATTCACCTGAATTTGACGTCCATGTGGTGGTTTTCTTAATACAAACTATGTCACGTTCATTATACATACAAGTATGCAATCTGCATTATGATTACATATACTCTCTCCACAAAGATGTCTTTTTTATCAGATACCACGATTATGGTATAACTAAATAGTCTACAATGATGCTAAAATAATAATCTCAAACGAGAATACATGGACACATTTATTGCTAAGTTTAATGGTATCATAATCACTATTGCTTAAAGATATAATATTGGCAAATGTATTCATGTAATGGTAGATATTGGTTAAAGATAATCACGTTCGACAAGACATTTAATAAGCCTTGTTAAATTGAATTAACAAGTTATCCGTGGAAACCAACTGTCGCTTACCAGCAGCTCTTGTGGTTTGATGGAATTATCAGTGTAGATGCAGAGTTTTTCTGCCGTTAATGGACGCGTCTCTTTCAACTTAGATGCAAGAAACATGCAAACCGCTCCAAGCAGCTGCAGATTGCACTTTCTGGTGGGTACCACGGCTAAAAATCTGTCCAAGTAGTTCATTGCCAAAGGAAAAACCTCCTCTTCGCACTTCTGCTCCTCGCAAACCTAGAGAAAAAGACATCGAATGACTGCGGTTGCTGTTACAGTATGTGCAGCACGTGGCACCGCGTTTCACGTTCTTTAATTTACTTTAAAATGCGTACTTGGTTACAGCAAACAACACAATGCAAAACATTAAATCTAAGCTTTTTTATATTAAAAAGAGAACAATAACAGCAGCATCATATATCTTTATCTCCTTGGAAACCGTCGCAATACCATGTAGACTTAAAGTCAGCCCCAGTTTGGTGAAACATTATCAATAAGTTCAAAACAGCATATTCTTGAAGGTTGGATAAAGGTCTAAAGCAGAGGCTGTCAATACACTCGCATTCCTTCAGTTCATTCAGTAAGAAATGAATTCAAGTCACAATCACCCAAGCCAAAAAACACCCATGCCGCACAGTTCGGGAACTCTTTTTTTAATTCGTCATATTTTCATAAAATATTTAAAAATAGAAATAAATTATCTAGAGCCCATATTGTCACCTCCAAATGTTCGTCAGCCCTTTTTACATCATTCCCGACAATTGATAACATCGAAGATCGAAGTTAAATACGTAAAAAACGCCAAAAATAAAACGAGGTGGCATGTGCTCGCTGACGAGTGCGTCACCGCCGAGTCGAAATAATTATTTCGAAAAATTGTTTAAAATCCTTCGAACATGTAAAATGAACAATTTTCACATGAAAATAAAGCTCAGGTGGTCGTCTTTGTTTTCCGACCATTCCTGAAAGGAAATGTCTAAGGGGTTGTCAATTATCGAACTTAATTCTTTGGTGAGGGATTTCGAAGAGGGATAGTGCGTAGAGAAGGACTAGGGCCCGCGCCCCTTCCGTGAAGAAATACTTTGAAAAAAATATACAAAATTTTCGTTACATTTCCTGTGTACATTTTCACAAGGATCGTGTAGAACAAACGCTGATCTATACACACATCTATATTGTAATGACTGTTACGGTGATTCATGTGTCTAAAAAGTCGTCCGAAAAGATCTGCAGCCAGAAACTTGGTGAGAAACCAACATGGCGTTATGGTTATATTATGGAATAAGGGTACGTATTGAACTGCATACGTGTGCACGGAAATATTTATACGAAAAAAATAAATATTATCATTTTGACTCAAAACACCTTTTGCAAACCACGCTTATGCAATTATACATGAAGCATGCCTTCTTCCTTTCTGTTTTATACGTTTCTCACCATCTTCCTTGGCTGTTTCGGAAAGAGAAGCTCGACTCACTCCAAAAATAGTTTTTAAATATTTTTTTAAACACAGAATCTCATTACACCGGGAATGTAACGCCAGAATTGAGAAAGCAACCAGCTTATTCTCACTCGGTATGAAATAAGGACAGAACGAAAACGAGTGAAATCAGTTTAGAAGGTTTTAAAGGGAGGTGTGGGCACGGAAATGCAGTTAAACGGGGTTCTCAGTACAAACCTCCAGCATCCAAGTTGCAACCATCCTCCTCATAAAAGGCTGAATATCCTTCTGGACGCATTTAAAATACGAACACTGGGGCAAAAACCTTTCTTCGATGGTCAACAGGCTCTGTAAAACCCTCTCATCATAGAGAAGATTCGGATCGGGACGGGCTCTTATGACGGTGTCCATTTCGAGGCAAAGGAGTTCCATGATTGTTTCAGTTCTGTTCCGTTTCAAATTCAGCGTAATCTTTTAAAATATAAAATAACAATAGAAAATGCAAAGCGACTGGAAGAAAAGTCTTTTTGGAACCATATAAAGTGAGACTGCAGGGCTATCCAGTAGAGTCCTGCCTCTCCTTGCGAACTTTCTCCTCTCCCTTAGCGCTTTTACTTTCCTCTCGCTACATTTGAAGCCTACTTAATGCTGAGCAAGTGACGCAAGCCTCTCACAGCCGATCTCATTATGTAGAACAGTTGGCTAGACCTAGCATGCACACATCAAACATTTTTTTCTCCCTTCTTCTTCTTCTTGTTCAGTAAAGTAATAAGGAACTGAGAGGCCTTCGTAGAGATAAATAGATGTCACCTTTTTATGGATATAATATTAATTGTTAAAAAAAAACCCTAAACGACCACCCTCAGACAGCTCCCCTCCCCTTTCTCCCGAATACACACAGTCTTGCGCACACACGCTCACACATGCATACATACACTCATGAGCAGCAAAAACTGGAAACCAGGGCAATGTTTATGACAGTAGTGACCAAATAAAGAAAGACCGCGTTAGATGTTGGCGTTCCGCGGTGCATATTTTCATGTATCGAAAAACAAAGAAGGTATTATATGGATGTATTGGTGGTATATGTGTGAGTGTGTTTGGGGGTGGGGGTGGGGTACAGTGACTGAAGTTATAGGATGGTGGCTGCAGAAAAAAACTAGTTGTATAAAATTTGGAAAGATTAGACATGATTCATTCATTACATCTATTTCTCTCACCTCTGTATAACCTCATGTTTTCTTCAAAGGGCTTTCATTAATTGCAGGCAAAGCACTTCCTAAACTGATGCTAGTTTTCACATAATCTTAATTACACTTTTAGCGATCTTTACATATGACCCCCCCCCCCCCCCCCCCCCAACATATACACACACACACACACAGACACACACACCACCACTGCCACAACCACCACACACACGCAACATGTCTTAGCACAACTATCTTTTATATAGCAGCAGCGCTTGTGGTGAAGGAGATAGCTTTCTAGGAAACAGAGCAAAGTTGTAAGAACAAGCTTGCGTTGCAGAGATAGCGCAGTGGAGATAGTCCATCGAGCTCTAACTATGATTTCGACTGAAGCTCAGCTGCAATATTTTATAAAGAACTCATATCGACAATGGTTTCATTGACACATCCACGTGGAACAAGAACAGATGCGCAGATGAAGACAGAGAATGTGCTTGTTTGCTCCACGTATTTAAACCTCCTTGCATGGTGATGGTTATGTGTATTCTTACACCAAAATGTGAAGAAAAAGTTCAACGGCAATACATTATAGAATTTGCAATGTAAGCCAGTGAGGAACATTGGAATGGCCGGTTTGAGACGTTTGGGGGCTCACAATGGCAGGAACACAAGCCTTAAAATGTACTGCACGTGTTATGCCATGAGTCGGTTTGCCTTACAGAAAGGCTACGATTCTGATTTACCTGGACGCAAACGGAGATTCCATCATTAATTGACTACTGGCGTGGATATGTGAGAAGAAAGGGGCACACCTTTCAAGGTGTTCGCAAAGCATTGCCGTTTACAAACCAACGACAGAAGTGACCGGGGCAATTTTCTAAATACTTTTGAGAGAAGTGGAAAATGTCTCTTTAAAGCATTTTTTTTTTTTGTTTCTAGATTGTTTCCTCCCCTTTGTCACAATTTGCATAGCCAATAGTTCTTCTGCGCGCGACCGAGGCACGCGGATTGTTACTGGGCAGACTTCTGTAGCTCTTTACGAGCATTCCTCGTCTGCGGCAGGAAGGGCCACCCATCACTGGCACTTTATCAATCAGGGGATTCGTGTGCGTACAGTACAGTGCAGCCGACGCGCCAAGACAATGGCACACAAAAACACAAAACAAAAGTTGACAAATTTAATTAAATCAGAATTAGAGCAGAGTACAGAACGGTAGAAGCGTAAACTGAGCACGCGAATTCATCTGATTTAGATAACGGTGAAAATGAATGAATGACTTCGACAAAATGTTGTTCTGTCTGTTTAAACATGTTGTAGCAGTACCCGTCTACAATAATTCGAAATATCCCTACATCCCAATTTTGAAGTATAGCAGGTTAAACTGTAAGAATTGGCATTAGATAGATCAATTTACAGCAAGTAGTAGTTAAGACAGTCATTACCTTTGTTCCAATAAAACATGAATACATGTATGTCTTCAGAATCAATGTCATGAAAAATATATATATCAACGAGCTGTCTAATTACCTATTTTAACAGTGCCGTGAGCTGACTGTCAAGTATTCTATATTAAAACATAAACGTAAGAAAATAGGTCTTATGTCTCGGTTTAAGTCGTTTGCGGTCAATGAATGACTCGCTAGTACTCTGGGAGGCGGCTGCAAACTGTTTTCGGCATGGCATGCATCTCAGTGCTGGCTAATTGAAATGCACGTATTTGATCTTCCCCCCCGTAATAATGTAAGGGGAAGAAAAGTAGACAGATCTTTGATTCAGATTCTAGAATTTATTACCACACGGACTGAATCAACAAGTTTAATTAACTATTTAATCAGTGTAGGCTAATAAATATGCAGACAACAGAACATCACATATTATTCGGCGACTTCTGTTCTTGAATATGACCAGCATCCTTCCGTTCGGTAACTTAAGTCATTGTATGGCGGTGAAGGCAACTAGTTCCCCTAGTGTCTATTTTCTGTGCAGAATCTCGGCGCAACTCATTACGGAATTCTCAGATCTTACTAGCCGACAATTCAGAAACCGGACCACCAAGCTGCACCAATCAACACCTCTTCATCGAGAATCTGAACGTTAAACGCGGCGCAAAATGTATGGGCGATATCTTGAAAGAATTCTTAGGCTTCTACTGGGGACACGTTTAAAGTGAGCTGCAGAACTGCAGATGCGTGGAAATAAAAGTGGTCACACCTACGATATCCTGATGGGTGTTATAGCTATATGTGGCAGTAAGCAATAGTCTCTTCCTATAAATTGAAATGACGTGTTACGTGTGACGCAGCTCTCACGCCCTATGGGCACTCATAGAAGGCAGCGTGCGACTCTCTGAATGAGTATAAAGTTTGTCCCTCTTTGAAGCTATTCATAACACTTTTTTTTAACAAAGTACCTGAAGTTCGTCCAATTGTCTTCCCATTTATTAATAAGTGTTATAGGTAACTTTTTTTCTTTTATTTCTCCACACATCATTGTCCCAGGTAACAAACGCGCTTGAACCTATCCCATTGTTACACTATTCACGCACGTGCCGGGGGCATCGCATTGATGTTTTTTTTTTTCATATTTAATGACATTTCTGGGACAGCAGATGTTTAACAGTCTAGGCTCAAAAGAGAAAAGTGTGCCATATGTTATCCCCCGCCAGGAAAAAAAAGAAGAAAAAAAGTTAAGCGCATCTATTTCAGATATGGACAACTGGGGTTAAATGACACTGTGTAGTTTCAGCAATGTAAGAGAACAGCTGCCATCGAAATAAAATTAAATAAAAGAGAATTGTTTGCTACTTTTATTCGTTTTTGGCTTCTTCAGTCTAACGTATTCATAACCATTTTTCCCCCATTTTAGAACTGAGTTTGAAATACAGTGGGCTACCTTCACGAATTCATATAACTGAAGCTATAGTCAAGACTCAACTTTAATAATTTATAGATTACAATGTGCAGTGACTGACCGCATTTTGTCTTCTATATTACGACTTTCTGAAGCCCATCGTTGTCCAACCGAGACAAAACACTGAACATGCTGTGTTTTTTTCGGATTAATGACGTCACCTGACATTTTGCGCCTCAAACAGTACAAGGATTTACTATGGAAATTTCAACGGCGGAGTCCTGAATTCGTTCTTTCTAATCCCCGCGGCTACATAATAAACATTTGTTAATATTTCATTTTTTTTAATCTTATTGATGGTCAGCGCTATTTGCACTTCCCGCCAAACCGAAATTCATGAACAGGTGCTCTATTTGGGTGAAGGCTTAGGGCACTCGACCATTTAGGATTATAAAAGAAACAGAAGGAGAAAGATAATACAATTTATTTTCTGTTATTTAAGTTTTATATATTTCATTATTTTTTGACGTGCTGCAGTTTACCTGACATTATTTCTTCCGGACATTAAAGCTTACTGGAGCCTGCTGTGCTGCGCATTTCTCCAAATGCGCGCTCCTCGTTTTCCACATGCTTAGCGTGACTAATGCTCATAGGCTACAGTGTACCTGTCTGAGACCGTTATTAGAACGGGAATCTCAAACACTGGGGAAACGTGTATTCAACAGAACGAAACATGTCACGTGAAAGAAAAAAAAAACGGAATTTTTATTTCGTATGTAAGTCATATTTTGGCAAGTAGATTTTTTAACAAATGTACGTGTTTTTAAAACTATTTCTTTAAACACTGTTTATGCTGGATCAAGGAATTCCCGGAATTTGTTCCCTTTTTGAGGACAAAAATGGATAGTTTAAAAAGTAATACTGCCACCATCATAGACCACTACATAATTTTTACTTTTCCAGTGAACACATTTTTTAAAATATATTTTATATGTGTAGTATAATGCATGATAATACTTTAACTTGATCTACCTGTTAAATAGACAAGTCTTATTTATATCTTTTTAAAAAGAACTGTTAATTCTGTTTTGTAAATGTATATGTGCACATTCCAAACAAACGTTGGTGGCCTTATGTTTTTTGTCTGATTTTAAACGTGAAGTAGCTGTATTTTAAACCACAGAAAAGTTCAAAGATTAAATATGAGACAATAGGTGCTCTAAAAATAGGAAATGTCCCTGAGACATAATTAGGTTGTGCAAAAGTTGGTTTTGCAAAACAGGTCACATTTGAACAGCTGGTTAAAGAAGTACAATTTTGAGAAACAAAAACACATTCATGTGGCTAATTTTCTACAGCCCAGGAACACACCTGCAGCAAAAACCAAAACAGCTGCAGGAGAAAACTGACATGCAAGTGCATTGAAACATGCTACAGACACGCAGAATGAGCAATGTTTTTCACTTCTTCCTATTTCCAAAATATAAAAATTTATGCATTTTGCGAAAATGGGAGTGTGCAACTTCATTCATTTTTTCATATCAATTTTAGAGCTGTTCCAAAACTATTTTATGTTGTTATACTTTGAATTACTGACACATTTGAGTTTTTACTTTACACTTTGTCTTTACACTTTGTAAAGACAACCAGTTTCTCCTTAAAAATTTATAACAATAACTCCAGAAATGAGAATACTTAGAATTTCATATTTCTAATAGTACCTGTGCTTTTCTGTGTAAAAAATGGCATTGCTACTATATTTCTGGTCTTTCTATCTCAACCAGTTGTCCTTTATGTTAAATGGATGAAACTAAGGGAATCTAGTTTTAACAATAAAAAAAAAATAAATAAAGGGACACACATGTAGGGACACACAATCGAAAGACTACAGAAAAAGAAACGTAAGAATCACAGAGACTATAAAAATGCATGATGTTAACTGAGAATCAAACACTGTCATTAAGGAGCATGACTGAAGGAGCTAACACAGCAGAGACAAAAAGGATATTTAGGTAGAACAAAGATAAATAACATGATTAGAGACAATATAATAAATATCTTCATTTCTCATTCATACACCTGCAGGGCATACTGAATCTGAATCCTACCTGTGTGTATGCACAGGTGAATGTGCGCTTGTGCATGTGTATGAATTTATGTATTTGTGTTTTTTGTGTACATATGTGCATGTGTGTATGTTTATGTCTACATATGTCTGTGTATGTATGCGTTAAAATGTGTGTGTGTGTGTGTATGTGTGTGTGTGTGTGTGTGTGTGTGTGTGTGCGCGTGTGTGTCTGTGTGCTTTTTCCTGTCAGTATTGTCCTAAACTATCATCCCAGGTACCTATGGCCACAAGCCTGCCTCACAGTTCAGAACAAATGAAGACACACAAATAAAAAAAAAACAAGAAGTGAAAAAACATTGACTACTACCTTTGGTAAGTTATTTAGATCCAGTGCGTATTTGGGTCAGAAAACCCGACACTAGGAGTGTGAAAGCTTAAAGCCCTTGAGTGAGCTCCAGAGAGAAAGCTTGTTTTAGCTCTTTGAAAAATCCACATTTCCCTTCCTCATTTTCCTCCTCAGTGCTCCGATTTCAGCAACTGAGAGGCACCCTGACAAATTGAGTAGGACTCCCCTCATCTAAACATTTCAAAGATTATCTGAAGAGTAAAAAATGCAAAGTGTCCATTTGTCTAAAATGCACGGCAGGTTTAGACCACAGACAGGTTTTGTTTGGATACCAAATTCGTCATGTCACTTCCAGCAAAAGAAACACATTTCCTTGGAATTCTTCTGATGTTGGCCATTTATTATGACACTTAGGTTTTCACAATTGTTCACAAACTTGCCATTAAAACAGAACATGATCATGGACATCCTCCCATAGTGTCTCAAGCTAAAAACAGAGCGTTGGCAAACCATGAAGTCATGAACTGCGCAAATGAAGAGCGAACTTTATTGACTGTATTACTGTATGTTCCAGAAAGAAAACAAGAGGGCATTTCCTCAGGATTTTTTGGTTGAACAAATGCAGATGTCGGTGCAGAACAATAGCACAAGATAAAACTCCATCATTCATTATAGTGCGGCATGTCATGCTTCACTGGTTGGCCATACACGAAACTATTCACAACCTCATTACAGTTGTAATTCAGAGGGAGGTCTGATGCTTTGATACACCCAGTGGAAGCTGACGTTCCTCTCCAGTAATGCCCTTTGTCTGTTAAGTCTTTAGGAGCTGCTGGACCTGGATCCCACTAGCAGAATTCAGCCAGTCCACAAACTGTGCCCTCACTTCCAACTGGCCCTAGTCAACTTCTCTCCCTCCGTCCCTCTCCACTACATCAACAAGACCTTTTACCCATCCTCTGTTCCAGTAATCTGATGAAACATACTTAACATCACTTACACACTTGTGATGTTCCCTTTTAGTATTGTTGTTATTGTCTCATAATGGATTGCATCTAAAAGAAATACTATTGTCCTTTCATTCATTCATCCATCCATTCATTCATCTATCCAGCCATCCATCCATGCATTTGTTCATTCATCAGTTCCCATTCATTCATTCATTCATTCATTCATTCTTTCATTCACCATGGTGTCAATTGTGTCAGTGTAATGTCAAAGCAGTCATGGAATCTGCAGTGTGAACAACATCCTTGACCGTAAACCATGTCAAATGTGATTCAATATTGTCAAAGCAGCGGCATCTTTGATTCATGTCAGCTTGTAACTCTGTTTGTTCCACACAGAGTTTATCATAAAAAGGTCCATGGAATTCATGTGCATAAGCATGGCTGGAAGTGAATGTTCTCTTATTGATACAAGCGGACAAAAAGTAAGATGCAGGGGCCATTAAAACACACGTATTTCAGGATGTCATTGCCAAAGAAAGATGGTAAGCTGGCTTGTTTATTAACTTGACTAAACCTGGCAAAACAACAGCCCCTCTCAGCAGTGATTACAGCTGTTGTTCCACATTCACACACTTTTAACCACACACCTGTCCCAAAACCAGCGCCTTATTATACAATACTACCAAAATCGGTGGAGACCAAAAAGGTTGGTAAAGGCCATTCTCTGATCTGCTCACTCTAGCCCGACTGGTGCCCTATGCACCAAACCATAAGACTTGCACACCACCCCCATTCATTCTACCCATGATGCCAAGGCAACATCAACACAACAACCCTCCTGGCAGTCCATTCAGCTTTCAGCACAAATGTAACTATGTCATGCACATAGCTGTTGCAATCAGCAATTCACAGCATGCTGTGAATCACAGCATTAAAACTACAGACTTTGTCAGAGGTTTACATGGATGTCTTTGCTCTGTTCTCCCGGTCCTGTTGACGCGGCTGCCCAACGTCAGGTGAAAACAGCCCCTGACAGGTAAGCTGCTGTTTTTACTCTGCTTCGCGTGATCCATGTCTCCTTACCGATGAACAATCGTAGCGCACATAACCTTGGACAGGCTTTGTGACTCTGTGAGGTCCACCTCGGGGAATTCAGCAGTGTGACCTCTGAAAACATGTACGGTCACTTGGTTTGAGAATATTGACCCAGGATGTAAGACCGAGCTGCACGACCACGTTCCAAAAGTTTAGTGGTGTTCCTTTTGAATCGGATAAATGTGTCCAGAGAAAGTTTCAGATGTTGAAAGTCAACCAACAGGAAAGTGGAAACAACATAATCTTGGTCTAAAAAGAAGCACGGGCATGAAGAACTCATGGAGGTCCCAGAAGATAAAATGTGAAGCATGAAGGCTGTTCGTCCCAGTCGCTGCTACAAGCATGAAGCTGGCGCTTTGGATGTTTGGGTTGTTTTCCACCAGCTGTTGCACACACTGCATTCTTAACCTAAGGGGATGCCCTTTTATGTGGGCTTTGGCGTGTTTTATTATGTTATGGCATTTTGGATTTTTTATATAGTGTAAGATTAATATGTAAGATTAATCTCATAATCACCTGTTTTATCACAACATGGAAAGAGGAGGGTGGGTACATTACGGCTATTTCAGATTTGGCAGCTCCGTAGCTTCGGAGCAAAGGAGCACATCTCTGGAATTGCAACCCTCCCTCGGACATTGTTCATGCCCAGATATCCTCCCGAATTCTTTAAAACCAACTCTTATCTCGTTAACTCGTTAGGAAACAAGGCCGGAGAGGAAGAACAGGGTTTGATTGTGCTCTGCCGGCTCCTCTGAAGTCAGGACCGGGCTGTGTGAGTGATGGCTGACTGGGAAAGGTGAATAGCATCACTGTTCCAGTGCTAAGGTGCTGCTGTAAAGGTGAAAGGTATGGACTTCCCTCTGTAAAACAGATGGCTACAACAGGATTACACTGCTATTACCACATCTTTTCTCATAAGACTCCTGTTAAGATGAGTGAAAGTTTTGCAGATCATAGCATTATTATACAGCCATGTATGTCCATGTGCCGCAGTAGAAGATGCTCTGAATCATGCTCAATCCGCCAACAACACACAAGCACCCTTGTTGAAAAGAAACCCCCGCAACTTTCTTTTAATTATTATTTAGAGATGTGCAGGGAGTTGAAAAGTTAATTCCTAAAGGGACGCTACTGTATAATAACAGACATGAGGCACGGGTAGATGCAAACAGATGAAAAAGACGCGGCCGTCCCCTGACGTGCTGAAAGGAAGCGTGAGGTTGTCGGCGGAGGGAGACCAGCGCCCGGGAGCCGCTCCTGCTCGGCGTGACAATGCGGATGTCTGTGGAGAGGACGAGCGGCGAGCGCTCCACCGGCAGAAGAGCACTGATCTGGTATTCATTTACCTTTCCCTAACCCCCCTCCTTTCGCATGCTTGACCCGGCCTTTTGAACTCCACCAATACCCTTTCATGCGCTTGTCGAGACTCGGTCCCGGTGTTCGTATCTGTGCATGCGTGTGTGTGTGTGTGCGTGTGTGTGTATGTAAGTATGTATGTGTGTGTGCGTGTGTGCGTGTGTGCGTGTGGGTGTGGGCATGTGGGCGTGTGCATGCTTGTGTGTGTGTGTGTGTGGAGCAGTTCAGCTGCTGTGCCCCCCCCCCTCCCCAGGATTTTCCCATACTGCGTATCGGCAGCCCTTGACTTCATCACTCGCGCAGCAGCTGCTTGCTGATACCACACAAGAGCCCAGTTTTCTCTCTCCCTCCCTTCCTTTGCAAGTCGCGAGCGAGACTGTGAAGAAAGACATTGTTGGAGGGGCCTTGGTTCAGAATGCAAGGCCTTAGAGGGGGCAGGTTGTGTACCCTAAAGAATTCATTCTCACACAAATGCCCTCCTGACTCCCTTGGCAAGCTTGGCTGTTGCTCTCCAGAAAAAAAAAACAGGAACTCTCTGAAGAATACTACCTGGGACATCACTATTTGCAACATTAATCATTGCAAGCTTAAACACAACCAAAACAGAAGCGCATTTTGTCTTTTTACTTTGCTTTGAAAAGAGAATTCTTGCAAGCATGACTTTTTCTAAAATGCCTGAGTTTGCTCACTAAAATAAGATTTAAAAAAAAAAAAGAATGAAATCAATTCATTTAATGCTCACATAGAATAGTAAATAGTAATACAGGCATTGTTATAAGACTGAACCTGGGCAACAATTATGACATTTTGTGCTGTAGCCTTTGCTTTCATAAATTTGACCATATACAGATGAGCCCTCACTCACTTTACTGTACTGCTGCTTTCCTGCTTACTGTTACTGTTCTTCCTCCATGCTGTGTCTCCTGCAGCTTGTGTGTGGGCTGGGATGGGTTATACTCTGGAGGGAACAGGAACATCTCCACAAAAACTGTAGGCCAATCAGCTACCCCAGTGTAGTGATAGGAACACTGTAACACAGGAGACAACAGGCTTCTGGAACCTAAACCAAATCACCAGCTAACTGCGGGCATGAAAGATTCTACAGTACTTATTGAAAGAGTAATGGTGTTTAAACTCAAACCCTGGTAAAATTCCCAAACTGACTTCCTTAACCTGGCCATCCAGTATGGCAGAATGGCCACACAGTCCCCAGCATTGCCTCCCTGCACTCTTTCCCCAGGTGAATGAAAAATTAGCTTGCAGTCAAACTTTTAAGTTAATGTAAAAAGCTGCAGCTGTGTCAGTAGCAATGTCTCTGGCTGGTGGATTATGTTCATACATGCACACCCATGTCAGTCAAGTCTTAACATATATGATCAAAATTAATATTCCCCCCGAACAGTGTACAGAAGGCATTGGTGCAAAAGCATTTTTCTCTATGGTACTGCAAGTGCAATAGCCTAGTTATAACAGCCAAGAGATCTCTTGGTTTTCAAACAAACCTTTAAAAAGGGAAATTAGAGGAGAAAAAATCCTGGGAGCGAGAGAGTGAGTGGGTGGGATGACTTCACGATTTCTTTTTTGCGCAATCAGCACCACAACCCAGACAGAAATATGGAGCATGCGCTCGGTTCAGAGGAGACTGCTGAGTTGTTATGAGAACAGAACATGCCTTGAAAAATTGTTTTGGTTTGCAAGATTGTTGTGGTTAGCAGGATCCGTTTGGCTTTGGAGGGGATTCGCTTTAAGCTGATTAAAATACGGAAATGGTTCCGTGCATGCTCTGACAGAGCGGAAGCCTTTATCGCCCCTTTGATTGACTTTAAAAATAAATAAATATTAAAGAAACTTAAATTGTTTGACTTAGGACTGTTTCAGAACATGGCAGGTTAAGTGCCATGCTGCATTTAAGTCTGAGGACAAGGACTCTGTGTCATTACTGGGTGCGTTGACTGAGACTCATTGCTGAGTGTGGTGACAGAGACTCATTGCTGAGTGCGGTGACAGAGACTCATTCCAGAATGCAGTGACCGAGACTCATTCCAGAATGCAGTGACCGAGACTCATTCCAGAATGCAGTGACTGAGACTCATTCAAGAATGCAGTGACTGAGACATTCCTTTGATTCCAGGAAGCAAATGTTGGTCAGATGTTTGTAGGTGTCAGCATGTACTGTAGAGTGTGGAACCGCGAGTGGAAACTTGCTGCAAACCTGCGGCAAACTGTTGAGTTGAAGGGGATTCGAATAACCAGGAAACCAGCACTGTGGATGCATTGCAACGTGGGAAAACACACTGCATGAAAAGGGGAAGCCATCAGAAAACACCTAAAAAAAACCCAGTCGACCTACAGATTGTCTATCACACAGTGCCTAAAAGAGAAAAGTGGCACGAATAACTGGGGCGGAAGGCGCAGAGGGTAAAGTAAGAGGATCGTACAGGTGCGTCTGCTGCAGGTGGAGGGAGCCTAGGCCTGTTTCCCGGCACTGATAGCTGTTACACAAAGACCGCCACAACAGAATCAGCCAAAACAGAAATGCAAGAATGAAAATAACCACAGAACCCGTTCAAACGCTCAAACCGTCTTCAACGGGAGGCTTTCGGAAGACGGTAAATATTTGCATGACATGAATATTTACTCCTTTAGTCAGCCCAAAACACGGGACAACAAAGAAAAACAACAGCGTGCTGCGGACTGTCTGCCCCTCACCGTGGCCACCTGCTGCCAACCAACCAGAAGAAGAAACGTTCGGAATAAGTGATGCGTTCATGTGCGTCTTCCATATGCTGTGCACTGTGCATGCCTTCATAAACATGTCATGGAGCCTGTGTGTGTGTGTGTGTGTGTGTGTGGCATGTTTTTAATTCTTACAAAGAAAAACAAGCTCATCAGGGTGAAAACAAAGCAAATATGCATGAAAAAAGGAACACGCCGCTGATCCCCCCCCCCCCCCCCCAATTTCGTTTAATAATGACCAATGACCAATAACAACCTGTGAAAATGTGAAACGTGACAAAAGTGATCGCAAGTGTTGGGTGATCACTAAACTCATTTACCATGAATGCTGTTTGCACCCCACAAACCACTGTAACTCCTGCTGCATTGTCAGCCCAGGAATAACCATAACTGGACGCCATTACTCAAAATAATCCTTGGCTTAAATGTAAAACATACACTCAGGTGGGACCGAACATTTCACCTGTTTCAGCTACTACCACATTGTTAAGACAGAGCTGCGGAGAACTTAGATAAAGTTAAAAAGCTCTAGCCTGCTGAACAGTAACGAGAATAGCACCCCCATACAGACTCTATCATCACCCCACTCCTGCCAGATCATTCTGCTCCTCTGATCTACACCTCTGCCTAGTGTCCTAGTTGTCTCTTCCTGCAAGGGACTCTCGCCTTGATCGTGTCCCTTCTCTACCCTGGGACGCAAATGGTGGAATGACCTCACAACTGTCAGGACAACAAAGTCCTTCTCAGACCAAATGTTAGTTCCCTGAACTCTGTGCCTTCATCCTTGTAACAGTGTTGTAAATGTGTAGTGGTAAATCCTGATGACAGCTTAAACACTGCAAGCAAAAGTCCAATGGCATAACAAGCTTGTGGTGGTACAAACTTGGTAGCTGGGTGGTTGTATATGGGTCTGTGCCTTGTAAAAGTACTTGACTTTGTGGCAATATTTTAGTGGCACTATATTTCAAGGATGGCACTAATGTTTCAGTATCAATACAGGTACTTATCTATCCTTGTACAATTCACTTTTTGTAGGTCACTCTGTATAAAAGCTTCTACCAAATGAACAAATGCAAATGTTAAGACAGGTTAAAAGAACTAAGCCATATGACCAAAGGTGTTGCATACTTCATCTGTTCAGGGGTAACTTGACTTTATGTGCTAGTGACCGTGGAAAAAGAATGATAAGGAGTTGTGAAAAGGTGTGATTTAAAGCTCTTTTGAACGTATGTGCATAGCCAAAGTGACCCATGAGTAGAAGCGGAAATGGGAGGAGTCGTTCCACGGTCATGTGACAGAGCATTGTGACATCACAATGTTGACTGAGTTGTGGTTTCCCAGGCTTACCGCTTTGCCACGGAACACACCTGCACATGACTGGGTGAGATTCCCATTCACCCTGCCGCAACTACTGACAGCCACTTCTGAGGAACTCAAAGGGGAGTGAACAGGTGCCAC
Organism: Megalops cyprinoides; assembly: GCF_013368585.1. NCBI lineage: Eukaryota > Metazoa > Chordata > Actinopteri > Elopiformes > Megalopidae > Megalops > Megalops cyprinoides. The sequence continues at coordinate 17,033,446 of NC_050605.1, forward strand.
GCACAGAGGGGCAGAAAAAGATGAGAAAGTGATTACTTATGCAGTGCCACAAGCCTTATTTTCCATGCGTATCAGGTGACGGGGACGGTTTGTATGGTTTCATGAAGATTAGATTCTAAACCATCCAACCTAAAAATAACTGCTGTTATTACTGTTTTTAACACAGATGCATCTATGTGTGTGTGGGTGTATGTGCATATAACATACATATGACTCATGTGTACAGATAGTATCACAATGAAAAATATATGAAATGGGTCATTGAAATGATGTCATTTGACAATTAAAACATTCTCAAGCATTAAATGACTTATGGTCCTGATATCATATGAAGGAATGAGACTGAAAAATGACTGGCAACATATCAATGTGGGAGACTGAAAGGCAGGGAATAGACATTACTGAGTGTGGAGAATGCGTTTTCAGGTTCCCCACACAAATATCTCCCCTCCTTAGCAGTTAGCAGTGTTGGGTAGTGGGGGGTGGGTTGCAGCAGGGAGGGGGGCTAATGTGAGGTGGGAGAAAATGGCTACTGCTATGAAAGTCTGGAAACTACAATCAAAAAAATCAAGTTCACCTTGTTATTATTACGGCACCCCCTGCACGAATTCACTGCACTACACAGTTGCGCACAGCTCCGATCCGGCTGGAATAATGCGATCCTTTTTGGGGGGGGCAGGACAGGAGTGTCAGACAGCGATTTACGGCCTCCCTGGTCTTTCAAGCGGATTCCCCTGCCCCCGCTGGCCGTGCCGGCCCCGGGGGCTGCCGCGCGGGGCTCACTGGCAGCATGTGTCGCTCGCTATCTCCGCCTCCGCGGGGTGCAAAGGTGAGGGGAGGCGGAACGGCCTGGGAAAATCCTCAACAGTGTGAAATTACCTTGATCCAAAGATTCCTGCCGCATACCAGGCCAATGAACCCATAACAGCGCAGGCCCCCGGAATCAGGCAGCCTGAGAGCCGGAGAGCAGCTGAGACGGACGGGGACAGACGAGCCACGCAGAGGCCGAGAGACTCAAGGGGGGGAGGGAAAGAGAGAAAACGAGAGCGAGATACGAGAAAGACAGGGGAGAGGGAGAAGGGCCCCCCCCGTTTGCGTTTGCATGATCCCCCCCTTCAGTTACGGCCAGCGGGTCACATGTATCCAATGTGCACCGCACAATAACGCGGTTAAGGTCTTCACAAAGCGAGGCCTTTGAAGAAACGGAGGGGAATCGATTGGCGGGTGACGTCAATTCAGATTAGAAAGGCAGAGTCGCCCCCCCCCAGCCCCCCGTTGGGTTAGACGCGGACGATCATGGCCCGTGATCTCTGTTTGGGTTAATTTGCAGGGGAGTAGAGGTCGTTATGGCTGGAACGTGGTTGTGTGAATGCCGGTGGAACCTGTCAGTGGTTTGTGTGATTGCTAGCGCACTCCAGCCGCAACAATCCAGGACAGAGGACAACCAGAGCAGATGTCAGACGTGTCCGCCGCAAACAACCTGCCTTCATTTGCCCCTGTAATCTCTTTCTTTAAAGTGATCTTACTATCACTGTCATCAATCAGCTAATAGATTGTCATACTGCCTCAAATGGATGATTTAGTATGCATCAAGGATGAAGAACATAGTTCATCACTATAACATAGGGGATTGTGACGCTAATATCTGTCGCTAAAGAGCAGTCATCAATCACACATCCACATTTATGGGCAACACCAGTGTGCCTTAGTCTTTAAATCACACAGATAAATCAAGGCTCTCCCAGACAATCAGTGACCTTGATTAGATTAGAACCATCCCTTATCTTCGGTGATGACAAGACTACATCCTAAGGAATTGCATGGACTCAGAACTGTCAACTGCAGGGCCTCACAGGCTGCAATAGTTCCTTTTTGGGGTACCTATATAACAACTAGTTTGGACTAGGGATCTCAACAGATCTTAACGTGGGCAAGGCGTATTAACCTACAACACTACCCATTCCCACTGCAGTTCCCATTGGTGTAGATGGATCATATGGAATATCAAGGACAATCAGTCTGGAACATTTTGACTCTTTTCTTTTGAATGAAAATCTATGAAAAACATGTCTCTTTAAATAAAGGTTTCACATAAGCTGTAACATTTGAAGTAGAATGAAGACAAGCAACCAGGATTGCATCCGAGTTATACATCCACAGCAGACCCCCTGAGCGAACTTTTACTCTCAGCTTTCCTGTAAAACAAAATTACTTAACAGCTGTTAAAAATATTCATTCACACTGTATTGCCAAATAGTCAGGGGTAATATCTTCCTCTTCATATTACAGCACTCCTTTGTTATGTGTTCAACGGTAAACGGCGTTGTCATGTGTTACGACTTCATGTCAACACCAAAAGAGGAATGGAGCATTGGCTTGGCTTCTCCACAGCTCAGGCTG